>NC_037676.1:18365839-18430905 GCF_003255815.1 Theropithecus gelada
AAAAAAAAAAAAAAAAAAAAAAAAAAAAAAAAAAAAAAAAAAAAAAAAAAAAAAGAAGCTCTAACTCTCATACTTAAAAAGAGATGTTTACAAAAGTCAGAGGAAGAAAGCAAGCCAAATGTTCTTCAATAATAGCAGTCAGTCATGCCTATGAGACAGACCCTCGTTAGGTCCTTAGTTTCTTTATCTGTAAAATGGGATTAGCAGTATTGATTATGTACCGACTCTCTGCTGTGTTCCCCACCTCACCATCACTGAAAAGTAAACATCTGCACAGAGCTCAGGCTCTACACTGAAAATAAGAAAATGAGTCATCTCATTTTTACATGTTAATCCATATTTAATGTACATCATAAAATATTAACAGTGCTTTTTAAAAATTTAGGCAAGTTCTGGAAGAAAAACATTTCCCAGGGAGGCATACATAAATTTGTCTGTGTTTTATACAAAAGGAAATCTACTCTTATTAAAATATCAGACCTATTTTTATGTAGCACTTTTTAAAAATGACATTAAATGACACAGCTCAGTACAACAAGATACACTGGAGAAAGGCCTTCTTAGACTTCTGAACTTAAAAGAGAATCACGGAGGCACTGCAAATCCTCGAGAAAGACCGGGATTATGCAGCCCAACGTTTGTGGATATGACTCACAACTTGGGGGGAAAAAAGGTTTTAGAAGATCATCTTACAATATATACCAAAATTTTATAATAGCAGAAAACAGAATTTAATATTTTGTGAGCCTTTTGATGAAAAAGGCTATTGTAAGGTGAAAAGAATTAAAAATGAAAACACAAGGTAAAAGATGAGCAAAGTTGACTGGAACAGCAACAAAAGCCTGATTTTAAAAATTTAAAATGAATTATAATATTTAGTTTAACTTCTAAAGGTTAACAACAAATGGAAAATATACATATAAAGGACATAAGACAAAGGTGAATGTCTTTGCTTGGAAAGGAACCCGTATCAAACTCGTAGCCCCTCCATCACCACCAAAAAGAATGGATAAGGTTTAATTCCTTGTCTTAGAGAAAGGTCTGGAGATGTAGATATACATACCCATCCACTCCTGGATTAAGGAGATGCAGTGAGAGAAAGTTCTGTTTTTTATCTGCATTTTGTACTGTTTTAATTTTAAAATAAGTACGTATTACTTTTGTGATATAAAAAAGACATACATTTTCAGGATAAAATGCAGCATCATAACATAGAAATAATTCATTAGAAAAGGAAATAGTACTAGGAAACATGGATAAATAACTAAACTCAGTCATAATCAAAGAGAAACTGAATACATGTTGTCATTTTGCTTCTGTCAAATTAGAATAGGACACACAGCTGCTAATGCTGTTATGTAATGATGACAACAGAATGAATCGGTATCCCTTTGGTAAAGCAATTTAGCAATACATTCAAGAGCTCCAAAACTATCCATAACCTTGACCCAATCATTTCATTCCTGATAAATCCATTTGAAGAAATAATTTATTCTAAGGAATAATATAAAAAGAGCTCCATATGAAAAGGTCGAAATAATAAACGTCTAACATGGAAATGATTATATGAATCATACATGCATTCAGTGAAATATTAGACAACCAATAAAAGCATGCTGAAAAAGCTGATAATGTACTATAAACATTATTTCAAGCAATATATAAATCACAGAAAAATTTTAAACAAAAATTAGAGTTCAAAAGGTACAGTACAATGATAACTACATACTTTTTAAAAATGCCTGTATACAAAAGGAAAGAATGGATCAGAAATTAATATGCCAAATGTTACCCCAAAATGGTTGTATTTACAGGCTTGTAAGCTTTTACTACAGGGCTGACACATAGGAAGTGTTAATAAGAGCAACTATTATTTTTGCTTTATTATTATGAACAGCAATACATATTTATTTTTTATTTAGATCTGGTATTACTTTAAAATAAAACGTAATCCTCTTGAAAGAATTCAAAATTAAATTTGAATGGGGGTGACTTTTGGGTATTGCAATTATGGGTAATTTATACTTTCTTGCTTGTCTTTTTTCTGAATTTTATACAAGAAACATATATTCTATATATAAATGTTAACGGGGTTTATTTTATTTATTTATTATTATTATTATCATTATCATTATGAGGTGGAGTTTCACTCTTGTCACCACCCAGGCTGGAGTGCAGTGGGGCAATCTCGGCTCACTGCAACCTCCGCCTCCCAGGTTCCAGCGATTCTCCTGCCTCAGCCTCCCAAGGAGCTGGGATTATTGGCGCCCACCACCACACTTAGCTAATTTTTTATTTTTATTAGAGACAAAGTTTCACCATGTTGTCCAGGCTGGTCTCAAACTCCTGACCTCAGGTGATCCACCCGCCTTGGCCTCCCAAAGTGCTGGGATAACAGGCATGAGCCACCATGCCCAGCCAGGGGTTTTTAAATGTTTAACTTTTAACATCTATATTTAAAACGTGGTTCTTACTGATCTGAACACATTACTGTTCTGAAGTTCACTCAGAGTCAATTTATTGAAATCATATTCACTACAATATGTTAAAATTGGTCAAGATAAGTGACCTGGAAAGCAGGACTTACACTTTTTACACTTTATACCTCTGTAAAGTTTTACTTTCTTATACTGAACATGTATTATAAATGCACTATCTATATAATTTTGTAAATAACTTAAAGGAAAACTTGGAGAAAAACAAACTGTTTTGTCCTCAGACTATAATCAGGGCACTTAATACTCTTGTGAAAAAACTAATACAGTAACTATCAACTAGTAATTTCAAACTAGTCATTTCGAACAGGTACGTTGCTTTTAGGAAGGACATGACTGTATATGGAAGGTAGTTCAGAAAAAGAGAAAAAAGCCAAGCAGGCAGTTATTTCTCCGTTTTGTTGTCTTGGTAACTGAGGCAGCTGCCTGAGCTGTTTTCTATTATTTTCCAATCATGTCCCAGAAAGAACATTTTCAAATGGGAAGGCAGATATGCTGAGGGTGTAATTAATCTCCCTAAAAATGGACCATTGCAAATAATGTCAGTGGACTCAAGGATAAAAAAGAACCCAAACAAAAGTACTAGCAAAACATAAACCCAACACTAAAGGGTGTTACACATTTGGTTCCCTTTACAGAGTAATATGAAACGATTTTTCAATAGGCTCAACATTTCTACAGCTTGAATCTAAAAGGCCCAGGCAAGTGTGGCTTACTCAGAAACCAGTCAGAGTGGGGAAATGTTTCATTGGGCCAAAATCACTAATACAGAGAAATAAAACCTCCCTAGTGAAAGCTCCAAAGAGCAAAGAGTATGACTTCATGGAATAAATTGTTCTAAATGGAGTCTGTTTTCAACAGCCACATGTAAAGTGAAATTGATTCTACCATAAGCAACTCAAGAAAACAAAGATTGGGAGCAACGGTAACTATATTACAGAGCGATATTAGTATAACACATCACAAAGCTTTAGCATGCATGTATCTTTCTAAAACAGGTTGCTTACAATCAGCCACATACATCCCACCAATAGCTGCAGAGTAGAAATTTAAAGAGCTATAGATGCTCTTAGTTGGGGTGGTATTTGCCTAGATTCATGCCAGCTCTACTTGACACAAGTGAAAATGTTAATAAATTTTATTAAGTTTGAGAGCATAAAAAAAGAACAAGAATGCTGTTTTCTACTTTTTTTCCCTCTTACTCTACACATTGCCCAGCACAGATGAATGATTTATCTTGTAGTGAATCAATAAACCAGCTGGGAAAATGTCAGAGATATCAGTTAGCAATAGAAAAAGATAGACCCTCAGATTCAAGCAATTAACAGAAAAAGTAAGCAGCATTATTTTCTGGGTGGGCCAGCTTCTGAAAACCATTTTTAAGCTAAAAGAAAAACTCAATTCATCCCCAAAACCATAATGTTTGAGTTACTCTCTATACAGGACAGAAAAAAAAAATGAGTTTAATTACAGACCCTGTTTTTCATATTCAAAAATAAAGTTTTTAGTTATTTTTAGTTATTTTAGTTACTTCAAAACCAAAGTATGATACAAAAATTACCCAGGTGTAGTGGCGCATGCCTGTAATCCCGGCTACCCAGGAGGCTGAGGCAGGAAGATCCCTTCAACTCAGGAGGTGGAGGTTGCAGTGAGCCGAGATTGCGCCACTGCACTCCAGCCTGGGTGACAGAGAGACACTCTGCCAAAAGAAAAAAAAAATTGTGCTCATTGACCTCCCGTCTTAAGGAGAAGGTAAGGGAGGACAACAAAGAGAAGAAAAGAAAATTGAGTCCAGCAAAAAGAGGAAAGAAAGTACACCCAATACCTAGTCTCCCAGCGATAGCCACTGTGGATAATCTTAGCATAGGCATGTCCACGTTCTTTTCTTTGCTCCTACAGATTTTCCCCCAAATATATTGACTTTTTTTTCACTTAAAAATATAGATGATGTCTTCCTTTCTGTATTATTTTCCTCTTTCCTTCTTCTTTTTCTTCCTGAAAAATTGAGTCCAAGATCATTAAATTATTGAGTGGAGCCAAGTGAGGGAGGGACCCTGTGGCTGAGTGTGAGGGGAGGGTAAGGAGGGCAGGCTGTGGTGGCCCAGTGTGGGGTACATCAGAGGCAGCAGTGGGGGAGGAGTAGGGGAGGAGTGAAGAGTGACTTCCGCAACCTCGTGCGAAGTGTCAGAATTCAAGTGGGGCCAGGCACGGTGGTTCATGTCTGAATTTCAGCACCCTAGGAGGCAGAAGTGGGAGAATCCCTTTAGCCCAGGAGTTTGAGATCAGCCTGGGCAATATAGTGAGACCCCTGTCTCTACAAAAAATTAAAAATTAAAAAAATTATCCAGGCGTGGTGACATACACCTGTAGTCCCAACCACTTCGGAGGCTGAAGTAGGAGGATCGCCTGAACCTGGAAGGCAGAGGTTGCAGTGAGCTGAGATCTGAGATCATGCCACTGCCCTACAGCCTGGGCAACAGGGTGAGACCCTGCCTCAAAAAAAAAAAAAAAAAACTAAAAAATTAGAAAAATTTTAAAAAAGAATCCAACTGAGTTAGGAGGACACCAGCTTGAGGGGCAGCCTGCTGCGTGGTGGCTCCCAAACAGGAATTTAGAGAGTAAGCAGGATGAGAAGAGCATTTGTGAGGGGGTGGGCACTGGTGGTGATGGTGAGGCAGGAGAACAGGGTCTGGAGGCAGGGAACCTATGGCTGATTCACACTGACTTCCTAGAACTAAATCAAAAGGAAAACCCTAACTTTTCATGCCCAAGTAACAAAAGGACTGGAGGCTACTCCCTTTGCAAACCACCCCTTTTCTCTGTGGCAGATGAAAAATTCAAAGTACCTCTGATTTGTCCCCTCCTGCAACCAATCAGGCTGGTCACCGGCCAAGGCTTCATTTGCCTGGAAGTATAACTTTGTAACTTTACTTCAGCCTCTGATCGGTCACTTTGCACAACCAATGGGACATTTGCATAGCGTGTAACTTTGTGACTTCATTTCAGCCTCTGATTGGTCCCTTCCCACAACCAATCAGACTGAACAAGGGCCACTACTTCCTTTACATAGGGTGTATACCAAGTAACCAATGGAAAATCTTGAGAGTATTTAAACCCCAGAAAATTCTGTAACCTGGCTCTTGAGCCTCTTGCTCAGCCCAATTTTACTCTGCAGAGTGTAGTTTTGCTTTCAATAAATCTCTGCTTTTGTTGCTTCATTTTTTCCCTGCTTTGTTTGTGCGTTTTGTCCAATTCTGTGTTCAAGACGCCAAGAACCTGAACACCCTCCACCAGCAACAATGGGAACTAATTTACATACATATGGGGTATTCAACTAATAATATATTGAGAACCAGGTGGTTTCTCACTGTTAGAGAAGGAAGGTATTAATATGGAAAAAAAGAAGACGGGTGTAAAAATTGTGATTGTAGGTAGAAACTAGAGAGATCAGTGTGAATTCATGGATATACATTCTATACCAAGGAACCAGGGGTCCTTGAGAAATAGCTAATACTAGGGCTAGAGCAAGGAAAGGACATTATATTTGTTTATTGAGGCTACTGTAGCAAATTATCACAAGCTTCATGGTTTAAAACAACAGAAATGTTTTCTCTACAGTTCTAAAGTCCAGAAGTCCAAAATCAATGTGTCAGCAGGGCTGAGCTCCCCCCGGAGGCTCTAGGGGAGAATCCTTCCTTGCCTCTTCCAGCCTGGAGAACCCTAATACAAATATCAATGTTAATTTCTTGATGTTTATAGTTGTATGTTGATTAGGTAGCAGAATGACCTATGCCTAACCACAGTACGCAAGTATTCAGGGCCATTGGGACATCATGTTGGCAACTTACTTTAAAATGGTTAAGGAAAAGAAATCTTTACTGTTTCTACAATTTTTCTATAAGTTTATTTTAAAATAAAAAGTTTTTTTTTTTAATTCAACAATGCTTTTGAAAGAAAAAAAGTATATGGTGGCCAGGCATGGTGGTCCACACCTATAATCCCAACAATTTGGGAGGCCAAGGTGGGCGGACCTCTTGAGCCCAAAAGTTCTAGATCAGCTTGAGCAGCATGAAGAAACCCCATCTCTACAAAATACTACAAAAAATTAGCAGGGCACAGTGGCACACGCCTGTAGTCCCAGCTACTTGGGAGGCTAAGGGGGACGCTCACCTGAGACTGGGAAGCCAAGACTTGCAAAGAGCTATGATTGCACCTCTGCACTTCAGACCGGGCCATGCAGGGAGACCCTTGTCTCTAAATAAACACATCATTTAAAAGCACATTGTAAACACTTTTCACACCAGCAGTTACATTTGTGTAATATCATTTCAAATGTTTTTATACACTTGTATAGATCATCGCTTATTTAACCAAATCTTCTACTGTTAGACATTTACATTGTTTCCAACTTTGCATTATTTCAAACAGCAGTTTGTTGAACATTATTATAGTACCATAGCTGAGTATATTCTTAATTATTTTCTTCACATAAATTTCTAGAAATGCAAATGCAGGGTCAGAAGCCATTCATTGCATACAGATATTTCCAAACTACCTTTTGAAATGCTAAATTCCCTTGCCACCAACAAACTTAGACCTTTGCTTTAAGTAGAATGATAGGCCACTGCTCAGCCAGAATTCACAGCTCCTTAAATGCTCTAGCCAAGCACTCAAATTGCCCAGATTCCAGTCCCAACTTCTCATTCACACCTTAAATACTTCTCCTGGTTAATATGGAGTCTCTAGGCCAACCTGAGAGTACTGCCCTTCAAAGTGTAAACCACATGTGTGAGCTGAGAATGGGCTTTTGAATTAGATCAAAAGCTAGTATTTGATGCCCAGCTCACCTACTTATTAGCTCTTCTACTTTGGAGAAACTACTTACTGGTACAACATTTTAACCATATGATATGTTTTTATTAAATTCTAAGAGTAAAATCATTTTAAAATATGAAATTGCAAAATCATGTGTGTTAGTCCAGGTCCTCTAAGAAGTAGATACAAACATGGTATTAAACATACAAGAATTGTATTAGAGAAAACACTTGTGGGAGAAAATAGGTGGGGAGCCAAGAAGGCCTGGAGATCCACCAGATTGACAGATTGACACAAGGAAGGAGGACCCAAGCAAAGGAAATAGGAGGGAAAAGTCAAGTGGAAACATCCCAAACAGCCAAGGCCTAGTGATCTAAGGCAATCTCAGTGGACCTTTTGAGAAGTCCTCAAGCTAAAGTCAGCTGGCAGAAGAGTCTGTCTCCTAGAAATGAGTCTGCCTTAGCATCTCAGCCACACCCAGTCATTGGCTTGGCACAACCCCTGGGAAACATGGCCTGGTGCAAATGCGGCAGTGCACATCAGAGCACTGCAGCTCCAGCCCTTGCACAGTTATGCTCCCTGAAGTAAGAGAGCTGCAAGTCACATGCTCATAGTGGCCATACCTCGTTTATTCTCTGTCTCTGCAGGTTTCCAGCTGGGGAGCAATGCAACATTTAACCCCATTTGGGGAATCAGCAGCCCGGACTCTGGAACAAATTCTGCTTCTTGGAAGAAGGAGGTAACAGATTATATTTTTCTATTCATGAAGAGATTTGGAGGACTTATAGGAATAAATTGAGGCAATTTTACCGAGGACCATAAGAGAAGACTAGAATAAATGAAGAAATATACTATTTCCCTGAATGGAAAAATTCTAATGTTATGAAAATATTATTTCTCTCCAAATTATTTGCCATCCCAGTTAAAATAACCATGGGATTGATGACATTCTTCGGCTATCCCTCTTAAAGAATAAATGGGAAGGAATGGTTTTAAAATGTTAGAAAGGATTAATAAAAGAAAAGTTCTTACACTTTATTAATAAAAGAAAAGTTCAGACACGGAAATTTATAATGTTTGGTCGTTAAAACTGTGTGGAAGACAGACTGATGGAAATGATTAGAGAGCTTAATAATAGACCTAACTACAAAGAGTGTTTAGTCTAGATTAAATGAGGCCTTTCAATCAGTTCTGAGATAATTGAATAAATGGTTTTGGAAAAGTCTACTTGGAAAAATCAGATCCCTAAATCTCACCAAACACCAAAATAAATTACAGATGGATTACATTTTTAATGTACAAAAAAAAACACAATAAAATACTTAAAAATGTATGAGAGATTACTTACCTCAGTTTAGAATGGAGAAAGCCTCTCTAAGCATACAAGCAAAAGCATAAAGCCATAACATTAAAGATTGATAAATCTGACTACATTAAAATTTAAGACTTATGCAAGTAAAAAAACACCACAGAAGATTCTGGGAATGTGGCAGTTGCAGAAATGATGTAGTTTTTTGTTATTTCTGAATTGCCATGTAACAGTAGACAGAGAAACTATTTAGCAATGGCAAAATCACTGGCAACATTAACAATAAACCTGGGTGAGAGGGCATGCCCACAGACTCCAAAATTCAAGCAGATAAGGACAAACCACCAACAGTCACGATACCTGTATGGTATTGACATCTTTGCAGGAGGAAACAGAGAGAAGCCACCGGGCATCTGACGGGGTGAGAACAGCAACACCATAGAACAGCCAACGGATATCCACAGTAAAGAACAGCAGAACACCTTGACAGCAGACACTGGAAGAGATTTCCCATGAAAATACAAAATGATACAAAAAGAAACAAACAAAAAGGCATCTTTAAGAAATGGCTAACAGGTCTAAAAGAGAAGCAGTAGAAGACGACTCTGGAACATCTTGTTACAGCAGTTGATACAGTTTGGCAGTGTCCCCACCCAAATCTCAGCTTGAATTGTAGCTCCTATAATCCCCGCATGTTGTGGGAGGGACCCAGCAGGAGATAATTGAATCATGGGGGTAGTGTCCCCCACACTGTTCTCGTGGTAATGAATAAGTCTCACGAAACCTGATGGTTTTATAAGGGGAAACCTCTTTTGCCTGCTTCTCATTCTCTCTTGCCTGCCACCATGTAAGACATACCTTTCACCTTCTGCCACAGTTGTGACGCCTTCCTAGCCACACGGAACTTCGAGTCCATTAAGCCTCTTTTTCTTTATAAATTACCCAGTCTTGGGTATGTCTTTATTAGCAGCGTGAAAATGGACTAACACACCAGGTAAAAAGGAAACTGTCAAAAACTACTAGGGTATTGACAAAATAACTCTGTACAGCCAACTCAAAGAGGATTCTACTGGCCAAAGATAAGACAATAGGCTCTCAAGAAGGTTAATTGTTGCAACGATCTGAAACCCATCAAATAAATTTAAACCCAAGAGTTCATAAGAATACTAATTGGGCTGGGTGCAGTGGCTCACGCCTGTAATCCCACCACTTTGGGAGGCTGAGGTGGGTGGATCGCCTGAGGTCAGGAGTTCAAGACCAGCCTAGTCAATATACTGAAACACCATCTCTATTAAAAATACAAAAAAATTATCTGGGCATGGTGGTGGGCGCCTGTAATCCCAGCTACTCGGGAGGCTGAGGCAGGAGAATCACTTGAACGCGGGAGGCGGCGGTTGCAGTGAGCAAAGATCACGCCATTGCACTCCAGCATGGGCAACAAGAGCAAAACTCCATCTCAAACAAACAAACAAACAAACAAAAAGAATACTAATGAATTAATATTTTTAAAACCTAAATTAATCACTTTCAGATGTTGATAGGAAACCAGTTAATTATCTTGGAGATCTAATTAATAAAGGACATGAATCAAGCATGTATATTTCCTGTCCTGTATGAGCTGCATCCTATATGAATTATAGCACGAGAGTAACAAAAATTATATTTATGAGCATATTCTAGCCAACAAGTGAAGGAGAAGTGATAAAATTTGAATAACACCATTTCATAATCCCCAGTGAATTATTAAATCTAGGCACAAAACATTCGCAGCTGTTAACATCACCATCAGAGAGACCGTCAGACATCACATGCCTCTTGATAAAACCATCGACAGTCTTGCCAAATACATCAAACCTAGTCTGACCCAGTTTCTGAATACAGCTGCCAATTTGCAGATATTAGATGACATTTTAAATTTCACCATGAGTATGCATTTAGTAAAACCCATATCGTGAGAAGCTCTATAGATCAAATAGTCTGGTTTCTTCAATAAATACATTGTTATGAAAAGAAAGAAATGGGGTGGGAGACAGTATAAAATAAAAGAACCTTAAACAACATACTAATATAACAAGAGTTGGCAGGGAAATTAGAATCCTTGTAGATTGCTAGTGGGAATATAAAATAGTGCAGCTGCTGTTGAAAAAAAAAGCTTAGCAGTTCTTCCAAAAGTTAGCTGTAGAGTTCTCATATGATCCAGCAATTCCATTCCTAAGTATATATCCAAGAGAAATGAAAACACAAGTTCACACAAAAGCTTGTACACAAATATTCATACGAGCATTATTCATAGTAGCCAAAGACTGGAAACAACACCAATGTCCAATAGTTGATGAATGGATAAACAAAGTATAGTATATACACACCACGGAATATTATTTGGCCATAAAAAGGAATGAAGTACTAATACTTATTATAACATAGATAAGCCTTGAAAAATTTATGCTAAGTGAAAGAAGCCAGATACAAAAGGCACATGTCATATGATTCCATGAATATGAAATGTCCAGAATAAACACATCCTTAGGGACGGAAGGATTAGTGGTTGTCAGGGCCAAGGTGAAATGGGAATAGGAAGTGACTGCTGAGTCACTAAGTGACTGGTACAGGGATTCTCTTGGGAGTGATGAAAATGTTCTGGAGTTAGATTGTTTGTGGGTGCACAACTGTGAGAATGTGCTAAGAAACACTGAATTGTATGCTTTAAAAGGGTGAATTTTATGGCATGCAAATTATATTCCAAT
This sequence comes from Theropithecus gelada, assembly GCF_003255815.1. Lineage (NCBI taxonomy): Eukaryota > Metazoa > Chordata > Mammalia > Primates > Cercopithecidae > Theropithecus > Theropithecus gelada. The sequence goes on from NC_037676.1 coordinate 18,377,203, forward strand.
TTTAAAATAACAAATAAAGGGGACATACTAATTTTTCATGAATGATACTAAACCACAGTATTTATGGATGCACGCTTGGGTGTTCAAACTATAAAAGAAGTTATTTTATAAAAATCAGGTAGTGGTTACTTACTGGGGGAAGGCGGGAGATAAAGATGAGCACACAGGGGCTTTCGGGGAGACAAACTTCTCTTTCTCCACCTGGGAAGTAATTACAAAGATGTATGATTTACGGTAATTCACTAAGCTATGTTTTCGTTTTGTTTGGTCATCTATATCCATATTTTACAACAAAAACATTACTTCTAAAACATCATAAGATGAAAAGGCGCACTATAAAAAGTCCATCTATGATGGCAAATGATTAATATTCTTAATTAATAATCTTTTAAAAATTAATAAGAAAAAACTTAGCTCACTTTAAAAATGAACAAAGGTATTTCATAGAAGACCTACATTGGCCAGTAAACATATTTTTTAATGTTCAGACTTTCTTATGGTCAAGGAAATGCAAGTTCAAATAAAAAATAAGAGTGTGATTGATGATACTGGAAAAGATAAAAATAAAATGGCAATACCTAATGTTGTTGAGCTTGGAGAGAACTGACATTCTCCCACAATGCTAAAGGGAATCTAGTTTGTCATAACTACTTTGGAGAGTAATTTGACAATACTGAATATTAAAAATTTTTTTCAAAAAACTTTTTAAAAAACCTTTACCTAAATGACTTCACTTTTAAGAATTTAGTCCAAAGAAATTATCATGAAAGTCTGAAAGGGGATATAAACAAAGATGTTTAGCAAACTATTATATAGTTTTAAAAAACTAGAAATAACTAAATGTCCAATAATAAGGGGCTTTTAAAATTATCAACTCAAGGAAATAATATGTAGCTATAAAAATGTAGAACACCTAATAATGTCGAAAATGTTAGTAAGATGGTTTTGAAAAGAGCAAATTTAAAAGCAATGTCTACTGCAATACTATTATTTCCTTGTAAACATTTATACGATTCCATATAACACACATAAATAACTTTGTGCAGAAGAAATGGGGAAAGCTGATTTATCACAAAGTGAGTATCTGTTACCACCACCCAAGTCTAAAAATAAAATCATTCGGGCATCCCCAAAATGCCCTCCTTCCACCTCCCAATAGCTACACCCTCCCTTCTGTGCAAATAAATCACATTCCTAACAGGATTATAATCATTTCCTTTTCTTTATAGTTTCATCACTTGCATATATATCAGTAAATGCTGTAATTTAGTTTTGTCTGATTGCAAACATTATGTAAATGGAATCCTATAGTATATGTTCTTTTGTTCTTGGGATCTTTCACACAACATTTTGGTTGCAAAGCTCATCCTTTTTGTTGCACACAGTGACCATTTTTCATTGCTGTATACATATTAGAATGGAAAAAGCCTTTCTAACGGGTTACATGAATATACCACGATGTCTTCATTCACTCTGCTCTTGAAGGACATTTAGCTTCCAATTTGGGAATATGCTACTACAAACATTCTTCTAGATGTCTTTCATCACACAGGGAGCGTATAACTCTGTTGAGTGAATTAGGAGTAGAATAACCAGATGAAATGATATGTAGATCTTCAGCTTTTATAGATTATATCAAACAGTTCTCCAAATTGCCTATGAACATTTGTCGCTCTCATCAGCACGGTGAGAATTTCCATTGTTCATATCTTTAATAAGACTGGTTATTGTCAGCCTTAATCATAGTATGGTTATGTAGCAATATCTTGTTGAGATTTGAATTTGTACTTTCCTTATTTCTAATAGCTTTATTGGCCATTTAGACGTAGTCTTTTATGAAGTGCCTATTCAAATCTCTTGGCCATTTTTTCTATTGGATTGTCTTTTCCTCTAAAAGTATAAAATATAAGTGGAGAAAAAGATTTTTAAAATGGACTGCATGGATCCTCCATAATGGTAACAATGACTATTTCTGAATGATGAAATTATGAGTGATTTATATTTTCTTCCTTGGGCTTTTCTGTAGTTTTCTAATGTCCTATAATGATTATGTATTATTTTCAGAAAGTTTAAGTGTTACACAATTATAGTGAATAAAAACAATCAGTTTTAGCAAAGACACTGTCCAGGGAATAAAGTTGGAACACTGACTTGTTAAATTTATGGTATATAGGTAGAGTATCATTTATTTGAAATGCTTGGGACCAGAATTGTTTCAAATTTAAGATTTTTTTTAAATTTTGGGATATTTGCATATATACACTGAGAGATCTCAGGAATAGGACCCAAGTCTAAACACAAAATTCGCTTATGTTTCATATATGCCTTATACACATAGCCTCACGGTAATCTTATATGATATTTTGAATACTTTCATGCATTAAACAAGGTTTTGCCTGTGACCCATCACATGAGGTCAGGTGTAGAATTTTCCACTCCGGTGTCATGTTGGTGCTCAAAGAAGTTTTGCATTTTGGAACATTTTGGATTTCAGATTTTTTTATTAGGGACGTTCAATCTGTATTTGGATGATTTATGGTGGTGAATCTCAAACTATTATAAGGTGTTCCACAGTTAAAATTGAATAATAGTGCCCTTTTCCAATTTTCAATGGTTTCATTTATTTTGCTTAATGCCTTAGTACCAAATTTAAAATACCAAGTTATTGACTTATATACTTGTCAGTGAATTTATATGTCCAATAGGATCAAGAAGAAACAAAAGAGAGAACTTTGAGTCATAATTAGGAAACCATTCTCTATATCGAGAATGTCTTCTTTCACTCTCATCAGAACTCATACTATTGTAGCAGCTTCTTAGATAAAAGTATGTGTTCTGATAAATCACAAATCTCAAGGTGCTAGATTTCTTGTATCCAAAATAATTAATTATCAAACATTAATTAAATAGCTGTACCCAACAGTGTATAGCATAAAAAAATTAAAACAATGATTGCTCTCAAAGAAATGCCATCTAATTGGAGAAATAAATTAAGCTAATGGAAATAACAAAAATATGATAGTGTATAAATAATGCAGGGAGTCAAAGAAAACATATTTAAAAGTAAGATGAAGCCATAAAAGGCCTAATACAAGAGAACATTAAACTTCCAGAAAGTAATTTTTCTTCCTTATTGGGACTCTGCCAAATCACTCTGTCACAATAGATGCTACTCTACAAAAATTAAGATTTTCAATCTAAATTAATGCTATCTTCTTATTTTTAAGATAATGGCCAGTAAATGGTTTTAGGATGGTCTCAAAAGCTTTAGTTCCCCAAGACCCCAATCCTTTCTCTACTAGATTTTATGATATATGTATGTCCTATTTATACACAGAAATATGTCTTCTTTTGTCCTTGCCTAACCTGGAATATGACTTGAAGAAGCCCTTAAAATGTTCTTAAAAATTAATTTCCAACTATGACTCTCAACACTTCTAAATTCCACATAGCAACTTAAAGTCAGTTTTCATAAATGTTAAATTAGAATTCTGACACATAATTTAAAACGAACTGTACAAGAATGTAAGTTTAAATAAGCTTAGAATGTCAGGGAGGTGGCAGGGAAGGAAGCACCATGGATCTGTCTCTTGAAGCAGACAACGATTGTACTGGCAGAATCTGTCTGATGCAACTATTTGGGAATTCTACAGTCCACTCAAAGGCTTGCAGTTTCCAGGCGAAGGTGTGGTTAATTTTGACCAATTTCAGCCTAGTGCAGTAGCAACTTTGCATCTTCCCACCCCCAGCCCTGTGGCAGGCAGCTGTGTTAGGGTGCCTAGAGTGGCTTTTAGGATACAGAGTGGACAATAAGGACTTTGTTCTCCAAATGTTGGGGATCTGTGTTCGGATCATGACTGGTCCTTCTGACTACAGAGAAGCAGACACAGAGGCAGGCAGCCACTGTTGCCAACTCCCACTGCCATTGTTTAATACCACTCAAGCCAAAGTGGCTACCAGCAAATTTAAAGAGATGTTAAAAGACAAAAATTACAGAGTAAAAGATCTCATTGGCTTATATTTGTGACTCTAGAATCAGGAAGCATTTCATTCCACAAAATAGAATAAATGCTCTAATGAGCTCAGCAGAGAGACTTGGCTTTATAAGTAGATAAGGGCTAAAAGCAAAAGCAAGGAACAAAAAGCAGACTGAGCAGGGCATGGTGACTCACGCCTGTCCTCCCAGCACTCTGGAAGTCCAACACAGGTGGACCATTTGAGGCCAGGGGTTTGAGACCAGCCTGACCAATATAGCATAACCCTGTCTCTACTAAAAATACAAAAATGCACACACCTGTCATCCTAGCTACTTGGGAAGCTAAGGCACAAGAATCACTTGAACCCAGGAGGTGGAGGTTTCAGTGAACCAAGATCACACCACTGCACTACAGCCTGGGCAACAGGGTAAGACTCTGTTTCAAAAAAAAAAAAAAAAAAAAAAAAAGCATACTGGTCACTTTGATAGATGCAGAAAGCACACAAACTCTAGGAAGACAAGGGTGGGTCCCCAGTGAAACTCCACCTTCAAGCTGAAAAGCCTGAAACCTGTGGCCCAAAGTGAGAACTTCTTACCCATTTTCCTGCTGTCTCCTGATTGGTTCTTTCTAAATAGTGTCTTTTTACCAACTGAATGTTGCCTTTTCCAAAACTACCTATGGCCTGCCCTGCCCCCCATCCTGTGGCTACAAAGACCCCAGACTCAGCTGGCAAAGAGAAAAAATGGCTGGATGTCAGGGAGAGGTGACTTGACTTCAGAGAAGTGGCTGGACATCGAAGAGAGTCAACTTGACTTCTGAGGAGAGAGGTAAAAAGTCAACTTGACTCCAGGGGAGAGCGACCTGCCCTTCCCATCCTCTTTCCAGCTCCCTTCTCTGCTGAGAGCCACTTTCGTCACTCAATAAAAATCTTTGCATTCACCAGCCTTCAGGTGTCCACATGACCTCATTCTTCTTGGGCACTGGACAAGAGTGTGGGATCCACCAAGTGCAGGTCTCAAAAGAGGCTGCCACACTGGCCCTTTGCTCTCACTGGTGGAGGGCAGCCGCCACATGCAATGAGGCAAAGGGACCACTGAGCTGATAGCACTCTGCTGTCCTCAGATGGTGGAGTTAAGAGAGCATTGTAACATACTCTCTGGGGTTTTGGGGTCACAGGCACCCCCATCTGGATGCTGCTGCAGGCCTGCATGGAGTTTGCTCCTGCTGGTGCCAAAGCAGCCAGCCAGTTCCTATGCTCATTTGCTCATGTGCTCCTTCCCATAAGGAGTTGAGCGTGGCAGCCGGAGTAAATGGGGGCACCCCTATTGCAAGTCCCACAAAGGGGTCAAGGAAAAATCCTGCATCAATTTCCAAATTATTTTCCTTATAGGGTTTAGAAGGAACTTTCTTATTATGCTGGCTCAGCACAACTCATTGCTGTGAATATTCTGTTTCGTGGGAAAATGGTCTTTTTCAAAGTTCAGTTTGATTATGTGGCACTTACCATGAGTGAGTTCATTTAGGTTTGGTCAGGTCTGCTGGGAACTAGAGCAGAAGCTTAGTCCAAATAATGGCCCTCCATAAATTGTTTGACAAAGACAATGCCTTTTTTTTCTCATTTATTTCCCCCTTTTTCTACCTTTGGAAGCCGGACATTCAAAAGCAACTGCATATTTGTGGGAATACAGAAAGTCACCAAACGTGCCTGAGACATAGGCTCAGATAAGATGTGAGAAGACCTTGAGTTTACATCTCAGGCTGATATTACACAGAGGGTAATACTCCACTGAAAAAAAAAATTTACAAACAGCAAACAAAAACAAACAAAAGAAAACCAAAAAGGAGAAAAATCTGCTTTTCAGAGTCACCAAATTATAAAATCCAAATATGCAGTTTTCAATGAAAACAATAAAAGACATAAAAAGAAACTAGAAAGTGTAGTCTATTCAAAGGTAAAAGAAATAGACTGAAACTATCCCAGAGGAAGTTCAGAAAAACACTTTAATAAAACATTTGTCTTAAGGATGCTCAAAGAGCTAAAGGAAGATGTGGACAAAGTCTTAGAAATATGTGTGGAAATATCAATGACATCAAAAAAACAAAGCAGAACAAAAAAGAAATTCTGTAACTGAAAATTATAACAGGAATAGAAAATTCACTAGAGGAATTTTCAAGCAGACTAGAGCAGGCAGAAGAAAGAATCAACAAACTTGAATGTAGGAAAAATGAATTATTGCCTCTAGGGAAAAGAAAGAAAAAAAATGGAAGAAAAGTGAACAGAGCCCAAGGAACTTGAGGGACTACATCGGGTGGACAAGCACATATGTTGTGGAAATTGCAGAAATGGAAGAGAGAAACAGAGAAAGGGAGAAAGAGATTATGTCAAGAAATAATGGCCGAAAACTTTGATGTAGTATGTGAATCCACAAATCTAAAAAGTTCAACTAACTCCAAGTCGGATAAACTCAGAGACCTACACAAAAATGCATTATAATCAGTCAAAAGCCAAAGACAAAAAATCTTAAAAGCAGCAAAAAACAAATAATTCATCCAATACAATTCTGAATTCTCAATAAAATGACCAACAGATTTGTCATTAAAAACCTTGGAAACCAGAAAGTAGTAGGTTGGTATATTCAAAGTGTCGAAAGAAAAATAAATGTCAACCCAGAACTCTATGTCAGGCAAAACTATGCTTCAAAAATGAGGGAGAAATCAAGACATTCCTGGATAAACAAAAACTGAGGGCATTCACTACCATTAGATATGCCCTGAAATAAATGCCAAAGGTAATACTTAAGGTTAAAGTGAAAGAACAAAAGACAGTAACTTGAAGACACATAAAGGAATAAAGATCTCTGGGAAAGATAAATATCTGGTTAGTTGTAAAGCCAGTATTATTATAACTTTAGTTTGCAAGGCCAATTTTTATTTCCACATGATTTAAAACACAAATGCATAAAAATCATTATGTTTTGGAGTATATAATGTATAAAGATAAATTAGTGAAATCAAAGATAAAATTAGTGAAAGGTAGTGGAGCAGGAGCCATATAAGAGCAGTGTTTCCATGTAATTGAAGTTAAAAAGGTATAATTTCAAATTACGGCATGCCATGGCATGAAATGGAGTATAGTGGGGAGAAAAGACGTGGGAAATCTTATTTAATCAGTATGACAAACAGTAAGTAGATTGGCAGCTTTGAAAAAGATAAGCTTGGTGTCTTGAACTTTCAACCAAGGCATGGGTTGAAATCAGAAAGCTTCTATCATGGCCTCCAAGGAACTTCTTATCTCTGCTGCTAGGCTGTAAGTGGCTGAGGATACTTATTCTGCAAAATTCACCTAATCATCCCTCACTGTCTCCAGGCATATAAAAAGAGATAAATTATAAGACAGAGTATTTGTATGGACTTACAATGTGTTCCCATAGTTTGCTTAGTGTTGCAAGGGTAAAAATAGTAATTATACAATGCAGAAATCAGACAGCACCTTGAACAAGTGAACAAAATAAACGTTGTCAATGATGGGCAAATAGACATTGTATACCTTCAGATATGATACCCTGAGAAGAACGTATCAAATATATGGTATTCCAGCTAGGAATGCACAAATGAATCTAACAATAAGGAAGAATTGAACAAGCCCAGAATGAAGAACGTTCTATTTAAAAGAAAATGAAGTGAAACTACATTCTCCAAAAATATCAAAGTCATAAAAGCCAAAAAAAAGGGGGGTGCTGTGGAAATGATCTAGACCAAAAAACACTAAAGGAAAAGTGAATGCAATACCTGATCCAAGACTGGACTCCACTAGAGGAGGAAATGCTGTAAAAGACATTACTGGTCAATTAAAATATTGGAATAGAGATGGTAGATTGGTGAAACTATTCTATTAAGGTTAAATTTACTGAAATTGATAATTATATTGTGGCTATGTAGAACACCCATTTTCGGCTGGCCACAGTTGTTCATACCTGTAATCCCAGTACTTTGGGAGGCCAAGGCGGGTGGGTCACTTGAGGCCAGGTTGAGACCAACCTGGCCAACATGGCAAAACTCCATCTCTATAAAACACAAAAATTAGCTGGGTGTGGTGGTAGATGTCTGTACTCCCAGCTATTTGGTAGGCTGAGGCAGGAGAATCACATTAACCCAGGAAGTGCAGGTTGCAGTGAGCCAAGATCATGCCACTGTACTCCAGCCTGGGTGACAGAGTAAGATTCTGTCTCAAAAAAATAAACAAACAACAAACAAACTATATATATATATATATCTGGTTAGTTGTAAAGCCAGTATTATTATAACTTTAGTTTGCAAGGCCAATTTTTATTTCCACATGATTTAAAAGATAAATGCATAAAATCATTAATTTGTGTTTTGGAGTATACAATGTATAAAGATAAATTAGTGAAATCAAAGATAAAATTAGTGAAAGGTAGTGGAGCAGGAGCCATATAAGAGTCATATATATATATATATATATATATATATATATATATATATAAAACAATTTTCTTATAAAATATACGCTGAAATGTTTAGGAGTAAAGAGCTATGATGTATAAAATTTATTCTCAAATTATTCAGTATAAATATTATACATACATACATATTTATGGAGAGAGAGAGAGAGAGCCTTTGCACAAATAATAAAGCAAATGAAATTAAACGGTAATAATAAGTGAATTCAAGGAAAGGATACATATTTGTTTGTTTGCTAGGGCTACCGTAACAAAATAGTATGAACTAGGTGGCTTACACAATATAAATTTTTTGTCAAGGGTAGAAGTCTGAGATCAAGGCACTGGCAAGGAAGATTCCTTCTGAAGGCTGTGGGAGAGAATCTGTTCCATGTTTCTTTCCTAGCAGTCTTTGGGGTTCCTTGACTTATAGACATGTCACATTGATTTCTGCCTTTATGTTCACATGGCATTCGGCCTGTCTCTGCGTCCAAATTTCCCCCTTGAAAAAGGACACATCAGATTAGGGCCCAGACTAATGACTTCAACTCAAACATCTGTTTAATTCTGCAAAAATCCTATTTCCGAGTAAGTTTACATTCAGAGATACGATGGGTTTAGACTTCAACCTGTCTGCTTTGAGGCAGACATGATTAAATTCATAACAAGTATATAAATAATTTTATACAATTTTTATTCATGGAGATTCCCTGTAAGTTTGAAATTATTTCCAAGTAAAATGTTTTGTTTCGTTTGTTTTTTTTTAAAAAAAGTAAAAGAAATTCCTGTATAGCCCAGCGAGCAAAGTATAAAATCTATTCCAGGAAGAGGTACAGGTATGCCAAGTGAGGTGCAGGATTCTGCTAACCTGTATTAATAGGGCCCTTGGAATTGACAATAAGGGTACTGATCAAATGGGACAAATTATAAAATTAGGGCCAAATTTATCAGTATGAGTGCATTTTCCAGGAATTCCAGATTTGATATGTCCAGTAGCAATCTAGGAACTGTTTTTTGTTTGTTTGAGACAAGGTCTTGCTCTATTACCCAGGCTAGAGTGCAGTTGCATGATTATAGCTCACTGCAACCTTGAACTCCGAGGCAAGCCTCCTCCCTCAGCCTCCCAAGTAACTGGGCTTACAAGTGCATGCTACTGTATCTAGCTAATTAAAAAAAAATTTTTTTTGTAGAGATGGGTCTTGCTATGTTGCCCAGGCTGCTTTCAAACTCCTGGCCTCAAGCAATTCTTCCACTTTGGCCTCCCAAAGTGCTGAGATTACAGGCATGAGACACCATGCCCAGCCATGAAACTGCTTTTCACATGGTCATGCTTTTGTTCTCAAACTCTTTGGGCTTACAGTGTGATTCTCCTATTAGACCTTTGCAGAGGTTCCACACAGCACCCCTACTTGTCACAAACACTATGAATTCTATTGATGTGTTACAATAATTGCAGATCTCTCTCTTGCCTTGATTCTGAAATGAGTATTGAGTACAAATGGCTCCAAGCCAGGCTGAAACATGGCCTAGACTCAGATGCTGGAATTTTCCTAGCATACTTTAGAGAAACAAGTATGGTGGCTGTGCTAGTCAGTTCTCACACTGCTATAAAGAAATGCCCGAGACTGGGTAATTTATAAAAGAGGTTTAATTGACTCACAGTTCCACAAGCCTGGGGAGGCCTCAGGAAACTTACAATCACGGCGGAAGGGGAAGCAGGCACGTCTTACAAGGTAGCAGGAGAGAGAGAGAGAGAGAGAGAGTAGGAGGAACTGTCAAACACCTATAAAACCATCAGATCTTGTGAGAACACACTCATCATGAGAACAGCATGGGGGAAACTGTCCCCACAATCCAATCACCTCCTGCCAGGTCCCTCCTTTGACACATGGGGATTACGGGACTTGCAATTTGAGGTGAGGTTTGAGTGGGGACACAGAGCCAAACCATATCCGTGGCTTAATGAGATGGAAATGTTGGAGGGAATTCATTATCTGCAGTCTGCTCAGCCAACCCCTACCATATACACCAGGAGGGCCCAGAAATGTATTACTGAAGGAAGCATCAACATCCATAAAAGTTTTTATGTTGGCTATCCTCTACGGGCCAGAGATGCAGGCAGGAGATACTGCAATAGAACTGGGCTTCCTGATTTCAATGGGATAAATAGGATTCCTGCGCAGTAGAAGTCAGGTGGCAGCATTTGAGCATCAGAGGCAATAACCTTAATAGGTCACAGGGATACAGTGGCAACTAGAGCATTTTGGCTCTCAGAGTTGGCAGCAGTAGCTAATGGATCATAAAGGTCCTAGGAATACAATAGATGGGCAACCTACCGATTTATGACTTGATTTATAACATCAGAGAAAGTCAAAGCCAAGTGAGCAGAAATCTGACTTGAGTGACCACTGTGGGAAGAACCTGATTCCCAGACTGAAGTCAGTTCATACATCCAGACTTCCTTAGCCGAGGTGGAGGCTAGATTCCTTTTAGGAAGGACTCTGCAACTCAATCACAATTTCATACCATACATCATCCTCAAAGCCTTCCACAGAGGGACCTCCAGCCATTTAACATGGTGACTGGACATTAAAGGAATGGAAAACCCAGGCCTCCTGGTGTTATTAGATACTGACTCTGAATTACTTTTGACCACATTCACCTACTGGTCAGGTGATGTGTGTTTTGGTCCAAGCCCATCTGACAGTGGGTCCGATGATACTCACAGGAAATTATCCTGTGATTGTTTCCCCACAGATACATTTCACAACCAGCAAAAAGAATCCTTGCATCCATTCCCTAATAAAATAGGAGCTTGTATTAGTCCGTTTTTACACTGCTATAAAGAACTGCCCAAGAGTGGGTAACTTACAAAAGAAAGGTTTAATTGACTCACAGTCCTGGTTCTATTGAATTGGACGTGAAACTGCCTCCTGAGCACCTGGGCTTCCTTTTTCTTGTTTGTCTGTTTGTTTTTTTGTTTGAGACGGAGTCTCGCTCTGTTGCCCAGGCTGGAGTGCAGTGGTGCAATCTCGGCTCACTGCAACCTCCGCCTCCTGGGTTCAAGCGATTCTCCTGCCTCAGCCTCCTGAGTAGCTGGGACTACAGGTGTGTGCCACCATGCACGGCTAATTTTTTGTATTTTTAGTAGAGATGGGGTTTCACCGTGCTAGCCAGGATGGTCTTGATCTCCTGACCTCATGATCTGCCTGCCTCAGTCTCCCAAAGTGCTGGGATTACAGGCGTAAGCCACCGCGCCTGGCCCTGGGCTTCTTATACTATGGAACTAACAGGGGCAAAAGAAAGGGGTTACTTTATTGGTCAGACGATTGATCCCGATAACTAAGGGGAAATAGTTGCTGTTACTTGAGCGATGCAGGAGGGACTATATCTGGAACGTAAGAGGATTCATGGAAGTACCTCACGTCCGTCCAGTAATAACTATCGTCTTCGTTTGGGCTTCCTAGAAGTGCCTGAGACAGGGATCTGGGAGCACATGATTTATTGAGAAAATGCTTGTCAAGAAAAACCTACAGAGCAGGGAAGAAGAGTAGAGAAGAGGAAAGAGCCGAGCATGTGTGTGGTCTCAGATCCAGCCTTGGCCCCATCCACCAGAGAGGACTTTGAAATACAAATTATGTCACACATTTGCCCCCTTTGAAGCAGGGTCACTAATCTTTTTACTGTGTATCACCCCCTTGGGAGTGGCTAACTCGTCCAGGAAGCTAAGGGCAGGTCTCTACAGAAGGGAGCAGTTGTGAGCAGTTAGCAGTCAATACTGACAGCAGTAGAGAATGGTTGTACTGCCTGGCAAAGGCCATCTGAGCGGGGCACACGACGTCTACTGTAATCAATGGGAAACAGCAGTAATCCAACGCAAACACATACTCTACTAGAAAGTACCAGGAGAAATAGACAGAAACTATAGAGTAGTGATAACTGATAACAGATTCTCTAAGGAAGCCAAGGGTATGGGATTAGAAGCACAGGTGAGGATTTTGGCCTTGAACAAAAGGGACTCTTTATCCCTTGAAACTAGACAGAATGAAATTGGTATAAAATTAGAGGCTTTATGTAAATTTGTAGGCAAAGGGCCAAGACATTTAAAATTCACCTAAATTTTTAGGCTAAATTGCCAGCCTACTATCAATAAGTGTCAGGCACGTTTTAGGGGTTGGGAAAGTCACAGCATAAAAGACAGGTCAGGTCCATGTCCTGATGGAGTTAACTGTCTGGTAAACCGTCAGTTATGAAACAGCATAAGGACTGGGGAACAGAGGAGGGGTGGGGGCTGAATAGGTTTCCCTGAGAAGCGTTATCTGAAACTCAGTTAGCCCATGAGGCCGGCAGGGGGCAGTGTTCTAGGCGGAACAGAGGTGATATTAGCAAATAGTACACATGAATGTGTGTTAATGACAAAGAATATACTACATTGAAGAACTGAAAATTTCTGGGTAGAGGCTCCTAGCAAATGATGGGGCAGAGAGCTAGCTGCAAACCCCATGGAAGCACAGTTGGAAACTATCAAAGGGATTTTAAGAATACATATACGGGCCGGGTGTGTTGGCTCATGCCTGTAATCCCAGCACTTTGGGAGGCTGAGGTGAGCGGATCACTTGAGGTCAGCAGTTTCAGAGCAGCCTGTCCAACATGGCGAAACTCCGTCTCTACTAAAAATACAAAAATTAGCCTGGTGTGGTGGTGCAAGCCTGTAGTCCCAGATACTCGGGAGGTTGAGGCAGGAAAATCGCTTGAGACTGGGAGGCAGAGGTTGCAGTGAGCTGAGGTCACGCCACTGTAATTCAGCCTGGGTGACAGAGTGAGACTCCCTCTCAAAAAAAAAAAAAAAAAAAAAAAGAATACTTATCTGGGCCCATTGTGCTGGCTCATACCTGTAATCCCAGCACTTTGGGAGGCCTAGGCAGGAGGATTGCTTGAGCTTAGGAGTTCAAGACCACCAACCTAGGCAACATTGTGAGACCCTATTGCTACAAAAAATAAAAAAAATTAGCCAAGTGTGGTGACACATGCCTGTAGTCCCAGCTACTTGGGAGGCTGAGGTGGGAGGATTGCTTGGGCCTGGAGGTTGAGACTGCAGTCAGCCATGATCATGCCACTACACTCCAGCCTGAATGACAGAGAAAGACACTGTTTAAAAACAAAACAAAACAAAAACACATATATGATCAGATGTACAGTCTTGAAAGATAAATAGCACTGTGGTGCTCAAACTTGGCAGTTTAAGGGCCAGGCACGGTGGGTCATACCTGTAATTCCAGCAGTTTGGGGTGCTGAGGAGGGTGAATGGCTTGAGGCCAGGAGTTTGAGACCAGCCTGGCCAACACGGTGAAAATTTGTCTGTACTAAAAACACAATAATTAGCTGGGCATGGTGGCGTGCACCTGTAATCTCAACTACTTGGTAGGCTGAGGCCCAATAATGACTTGAACCGGTGATGAGGCGGTTGCAGTGAGCTGAGATTGTGCCACTGCACTCCAGCCTGGATGAGACAGCAAGACTCTGTCTCAAAAAAAAAAAAAAAAAAAAAAAGTGGATACAGCGGCAGGATAAGAAGGCAAAGACGTGAACATATTGAATGTCTGAGCACAGAGTTTAGCATGAGTGGGAGAGGAATAAGCCCAAAGGGTGGCAGACACACTCAGAGGAAAATGCAGGTGTCAAGGGATAGAGGCCCATGAAGGTAAAATCAGGGAGAAGGGAAAGGAGGAAATTATTAAAAAGAACCAAGGAGAGAGTCGAGGGCAGGGAAGTTAGGAGGTTATGTGAGGAAACTTGGAGTTTGAAGATTTTGACGTGGAAGGCGAAAAGCAATGTAGAGTTTAATCCAAATCACTGAACTGAGCTCATGGAAATTGAAGCCGGGTGCTGGATGGAGGGCATTTTACGTGACTTAGAAGTTGTCAAGGGCTGGCGCGGTGGTTCACGCCTGTAATCCCAGCACTTTGGAAGGCCAAGGCAGGTAGATCACGAGGTCAGCAGCTCAAGACCAGCCTGACCAACATGGTGAAATCCTGACTCTACCAAAAATACAAAAAAAAAAAAAAAAATTAGCTGGGCATGGTGGCGGGCACCTGTAATCCCAGTGACTTGGGAGGCTGAGGCAGAAGAATCACTTGAAACGGGAAGGCGGAGGATGCAGTGAGCCGAGATTGCACCACTGCACTCTGGCTGGGGCAATAAGAGCAAAACTCCATCTCAAAAAAAAAAAAAAAAGGAAAAAAAAAAAAAAAAAAAGAGTTGTCATGGAGAAGAACATGAGCTAGGTGCCTCGAGTCTCCAGTGAGTCAAGATCACAACAAGGAGGCCAAAAGATGTAAACTCACTTGCTATGGTACCTCCCTTCCATACTTTGAGATGCCAGCGTGACACTGTAGGAGAAATGTTTAGCTGGCGACCATTCAAAATCAAGAAGCTGACCAGAAAACAACCACAAACCTGACGTTGTATTCTGGCAAAAAGTCTGGAGGCCCTCTCAAGGTTGGCATCTAAAATACATACAGAAGCTGGGCGCAGTGGCTCAACGCCTGTAATCCCAGCACTTTGGGAGGCTGAAGCAGGAGGATCACTTGAGCCCAGGAGTTCAAGACCAGTCTGGGCAACATACGGAGACTCTGTCTCTAAAAAAAATTTTTAAATTAGCCAGATGTGATGGCACATACCTGTAGCCCCAGCTACCCCAGAGGTTGAGGCAGGAGGATGGCTTGAGCCTTGGAGGTCAAGGTTGCAGTGATCCATGATCGAGCCCCCACAGTCAGTGGCAGCCTGGATTTCAGAGCGAGACTCTGTCTCAAAAACAAACAAACAAACGAAAACAGAATTTCCTTATTTAGCCTCTAAATTTAAAGCCTTAATTTACAATTGTTATTCCACAGAACACTAGGCTCAGGAACAAGTGTGGAGTTTTTTTATTTTTGGTAAAGACCAAAATCAGAAAGTTTAATGACCAAATCAGTCGTTTTTACCATTTAAAAATTCTTACACTTCATAATTAACATCAAAGAAATAATTTTTAAAATTCAAGCTAGCAAACTGCTTTGATGCTGTACACTTTATAAGATCAAAATTATCCTGCTCTCTGTTTAAATCCAATTTTCTACCTTCTTCTATTCTACAAGGCCCAAATAATAGTATCACTGAGTAATCCTGTCCTATAATCATAGAGTTACGCTGTTCTGTGCATAATTAGGGGATATTAAACAGTGCTTTGAAGCCCAACGCCGTGGCTCATGCCTGTAATTTCAGCACTTTGGGAGCCGGAGGCGGGCGGATCACCTGGGGTCAGGAGTTCCAGACCAGCCAGGTCAACAGGGTGAAACCCCATCTCTACTAAAAATACAAAAATTAGCCGGGCTTGCGCGTGGTGGCGGACGCTTGTAATTCCTGCTACTCAAGAGGCTGAAGCAGGAGAATCTCTTAAATGGGAGAATCTCTTAGGTGTTTTTCATCTCTTAGATGGAAAACAAATCTGGAGTTTTGGTGAAAAACACATTGACTCTGGCTGGAGGAGATAATTATAATAATAGCGTAGTTATCTTTCTGTGGGTTTCACGTCCAGAACACTTCAAACATTTAAAAACCCTTGCTGGGTCAGGGATTTAGTCATCTTTGCAGCTCTCACGGACGGCACCCACCAAAGAGCTTTCCAAGTACTTCATTGCTCAATAAACGTTTGTTGGAGAAACCGGCGAATAAAGATGAAATAATAAAACGTGGACGGATTTCGGAAAGAGAAGGAACTCCCGAGCTCATGCTTTGCACGATCACCCTCACCAGCCCCAGGAGTTTTCGCGTAAATCGAAGCCCGGGAAGTGAGTCGTAGGCAGCGGCCCCCGGGGAAGGCGTTTCAGGCCGGCCCGGGTGGTGAGTGCTTTCCGCCGCCTCCCCTACACTCTCTGCTGTTCCTCTCAAACTTCTTCCCAGCCTTCCACGCCGCGGGGACGCCCAGGGACCGCCCATCCCCCGGGACCGCCCGTCTCCCCGCCCCGCCCCGCCCCCGCCCCCGCCCCCGCCCCCGCCCCCGCCAAACTGAGCAATCCCCAGAGAGGATGGAAATAGCGAAGTGGCCTAGCGCCTGCCCGCTCCCGCGCATGCTCCCTGACTTCACCAGGGTCACGCTGCAGCCCGCAGGAATGAAAATCCACTTCTCCGCATTTTGGAGGTGACCTGGAAGCGGTTCAAATGCTCTGGCTTCTCAGAAGAGGAGGGGACCGGGCGGTAACGGGGAGCCAAGGGGAGGCGACGGCTCGTAAAACCCGGAAAAGCTTTCCCGATCCACTCCGCGGGCCTCTGAGCGCCTCCAGACATGCGCAGTAGCCTCCCCCGCGGTGGCGGCAGTGGATGCGGTGGCGGCTGAGAGTCCAGAGCCGGACGTTCCCGCCGCTTCGGGCTGGCGGCTGGAGAGCGCCCGCGTCATGTCGGCCCAGGGGGACTGCGAGTTCCTGGTGCAGCGAGCCCGGGAGTTGGTGCCGCAGGACCTGTGGGCAGCCAAGGCGTGGCTGATCACGGCCCGCAGCCTCTACCCCGCAGACTTTAACATCCAGGTGAGGTCCCGGCAGTGCATGCGGCCGCCCTGCGAGGAGGTGCGCGTTCCGGCTGCCCGGGCCCAGAGCTGCGCCTGCCTGGGGGCAGCCGCCTCCTGCCCGGCCCCCTCTTTTCTCCCCTCCCACTCCATCTTCTCTCCCCTCCCATCCTACACCTTGCTCCTACACCTTCCAGGAGCCCTCTCCCCAGCCCTTGAGAGACGGCC
Source organism: Theropithecus gelada (assembly GCF_003255815.1). NCBI lineage: Eukaryota > Metazoa > Chordata > Mammalia > Primates > Cercopithecidae > Theropithecus > Theropithecus gelada. The sequence goes on from NC_037676.1 coordinate 18,394,407, forward strand.
GACCCCGCTTGAGGTCGGGTGCGCTTGGGTCCCTGGGGCCCTGCTTGCCATCTGGCCTAGACAGCGCATGATCGCCACTAGCAAAAGGCCAGTCGCTCGTTCATTCATCATAATGGCAGCCGTTTGTTCAGTGCCAGCGACTTTGGAAACATGATTCCACTTAATCCTGGGAGCCTGAGATTGCAAGTGAACCCCAGGGTCCCACTCTAAGCCGAATGACAAGGCTGCCATATATGTGGCGGTGTGTCACCAGGCGGAGCTTCACTCGCAGGGCCTCCCTTCCCGCGGGAGGGCCAAGGAGAGATGCTGGATGAGCTGGGAGCCTTCCAGGCAGGGGTGAATGACCAGGGTACCTGATGTGTGTTGCAGTATGAGATGTACACCATCGAGCGGAATGCAGAGCGGACCGCCACCGCCGGGAGGCTGCTGTACGACATGTGAGTGGGACGCTTGTCATCACTTTTACTGCACTGCATCTCTCCATGAGGTTTTGTTTCTGTCTGCAGAAGTGGGAGTTGGGGGAAGATCTTCAAGTTCATCTACATCTTCGATACCTAAAGCAAACCTAGTAAGGAGTCCAGGTCTGCCATAAATTGCTGACATGGCTTTTGCAGAAGAGTTTAATTGTTATTCTTATGTTTTATCCTTGTTAAAACTTCTGTTCCATAATTTATTCTAGAAAGAATATGTGCTCATTGCAAAAATTCAAACACTACTTCTTATAGAGATAAAAAAGTGAAAGTGCCTCCTAAACTCAACCAGAATTAAGTTTTGTAGGCAGTCTATCTATACATATATACATAATACATAAATAGGTTTTTGGGGGGAAGAGGTGACAAAAGTGAGACCATACGACCCTTGCTCTGCAGCATGCTTCCTTTACTCACTGTAATGGATCCCTTCCTATATCAGTTTGTGGAGATCCACTTCATTCCTTTTCATGCCTATGTAGTATTTCATAGCCACTCTTCTTGGTAGACATTTAAATAGATAGTTTTAAATTATTTGAAATTGTGTTCAGTGTGTCAACAATTTTGTAGTCATATTTTGGTGTTTTTCTGTGGAATAGATTCTAAGACATTTTCATAGTTAAAGGTTATGCGCATTTGAAAGTTTGATACACTATGAAATTACTCTCCAAAACGGGTGATCCCAATCTACATTACCACCAATGGTATATAAAGAATGTGTTTTCCCATGCCCTTCCCAACATTGGATATTATTAGTCTCCTTTTAGTTCCTACCACTGTGATAGGAGAAAATGGTATCTTGCTTTTTTTAAAAAAAATATGTACTACTCGTACTAAGATTCAGTATTGTTTCAACTGTTTTCTTTGGCTGTGTGTATTCTGTGATTTGCCTTTGCCTATTTTTTCTTTCGAATAGTTTGTTTTATTCTTGTTGACTTTTAGGATTTCTTTCTATATTATGGTTACTTGTCTTTTCACCTGTAAATCCCACTAAAGACTTATGTGAGTACTCTCATTTTTATAAATCAAATAATTCTTATTTTTACATTTTTATTTTGGTTTGTTTTGGCACGTCTAAGCATTCACTTGGAATAAAGGAAACTTTTTCACCAAACGCTAATGTTTTTTCTTTTGGATACTGTATAGACTTTGACATTTTAATTTAATGTATTTATTTTAAAAATAGGTTTGTGAATTTCCCAGACCAGCCGGTGGTGTGGAGAGAAATCAGCATTATTACATCAGCATTAAGGAATGATTCACAGGACAAACAAACCCAATTCTTAAGAAGTAAGAATAATGGTGTATAAGTTACCATTTCTGGAATACCAAATCATAGATAGTAATTTCACCCACAAAAAAGTCACACCTGGGGTATTGATAACCATATGTATGTTTTATTCTTGGCAACCAAAGTCTATAATAATGTCACTCAGTTCCTTGATTTGCTTAGAACCCTTTAAGCTTCTTTAAAGGATATGGATTTGTCAGTGAGACAAGGAATTAATTGTATATATTTTTAACAGGTTTTACAGTAACCAGATAGCAGCTATAGATTAACCAGCTCTCCACAAAACAGGAGAGAAGCTTTTAGTAATTTAGAAGGTTTCTCTTTAAACTTCTCCATGTTGCTGTCATCAATCAAAGATTTCAAATTCTACATAAAATAGCAAGTAGATGTTTAGGTCATTTCAGCTTCAAAAAGCATATGCTCTCTATCTCAGCCTGCAACAGGCATTCTTGTGACCATTCACATACGTCACTGTTTTTTGAATTTGATCAGTCTGCCAAATATTTTACCATTATTCAGCAAACATCCTGTGCTAGATACTATTGGCCCCAAAAGGCTGCCAAGTTGTAGGTAAAACTTAACCATGTTGATTTCACATGTAGTGTTTACTGTTCTGTACATGAAAATGCCTTACTCAGCACTTTTGCTGCAGTCTTTGCTGTCCGCAAGAAACTTTTAAAAGTGAAATGTGTTTCGTACAGGTTTATTTGAAACTCTGCCTGGTCGGGTCCAGTGTGAAATGTTACTAAAGGTCACGGAACAATGCTTCAACACGTTAGAACGATCAGAAATGTTGCTTCTACTTTTGAGGCGCTTCCCTGAAACGGTGGTGCAACATGGGGTAAGATTTTATTCGTCCCCTTCGCTTAATATAAAATACAATGGGTCATCAACAGATTCATCGGTATGGTGAGGAGCTACAAAGCAGAAGTTTCTGAAGAGCACTGGTTAAGATTGAACTGAAATAAAAGGTTCTTTGTTAGTAAAGCTAAACGGACATTCTTTTTACCAAATTTTATAAGTTTCCAGGAGAAGCTGTTTTATCAGAAAAGTTACCAAGCTCTGACAGTACTATTTATTTGCAATCCATATGGTAAAAAGTAATCTTTTTCCATTGTATTCTACAATGTACTTTTAAATTTAGGGTACAGTTTGTAGTCTTTTAACAGATGCGTTTTTCCTGTGCTTCTGCCCTATGGAGACTGTTTTCATTCTATTCCTGCCCTTCATCTGTAATAATTATTGAGTGCTATTGGCAGGCATGGGTAAGAGCTAGGCATCTCCTATCTTCCTAAACCCCCTGAAGTAAATAGTATCCCACTTTACAGATGATGAAACTGAGCTTTTCATGTTTTAGTAACTTCCCGTAGCCAGTGAGGTGTCAGGAGTCAAACCGTTCATTCGATTGGTTCATACTCTGTGGCTTATTCTTTCCCATGCCATTTTTCTGGCATCTGGCCCTGGTTAATCATTTCCATACCTGCTTGTGTTAGTCTCCTAGGGTTGCCATAACAAAGTACCACAAACTGGGTAGCTTAAAACAACAGAAAGACTCTCACAATTCTGGAAGCTAGAAGTGTAAAAGCCAGGTGTTGGCAGAGCCATGTTCCCTCTGAAGGCTCTGGGGAAGACTCTTTCTTTACCTCTCCCTGGCTTCTGATGGTTGTCAGTGCTCTTTGGCATTCCCTGGCTGGCAGCTGCATCACTCCTCCAGTTTCTCCTCCATCATCACATGATCTTTCTTTTGTGCCTGTGTCTTTACATGGTCTTTTTTTGTTTTTTGTTTGTTTGTTTGTTTTTGAGGCAGAGTCTTGCTCTGTTGCCCAGGCAGCAGTGCAGTGGCATGGTCTTGGCTCACTGCAGCCTCTGCCTCCTGGGTTCAAGCAATTCTCATGCCTCAGCCTCCTGAATAGCTGGGATTACAGGTGTGTGTACATGGTCATGTTATAAGGACGCTAGTCATTGGATTGAGCGCCTTTCTAATCCACTATGACCTCATCTTAATTAATTATATCTACAAGGGCACTTTTTTTTTTTTTTTTTTTGAAACGGAGTCTCGCTCTGTCGCCCAGGCTGGAGTGCAGTGGCCGGATCTCAGCTCACTGCAAGCTCCACTTCCCGGGTTTACGCCATTCTCCTGCCTCAGCCTCCAGAGTAGCTGGGACTATAGGCACCCGCCACCACGCCCGGCTAGTTTTTATTTTGTATTTTTTTTAGTAGAGCCGGGGTTTTACCGTGTTAGCCAGGATGGTCTTGATCTCCTGACCTCGTGATCCACCCATCTCGGCCTCCCAAAGTGCTGGGATTACAGGCTTGAGCCACCGCGCCCAGCCAAGGGCACTTTTTTTTAAAAAAGTTAAGATATATATCAGGTCACATTCTGAGTTTCTGGGGGGATATGAATTTGGGAGACACTGTTCAGCCCAGCACACTTTCTGGTCATAACTGTGACCTTTAACCTTCTGTGTGATGTTACCTTTTGCACTTTTCCACTCCTATGAGGCATCCCTGTGTGGTCACAAGGAAGCTGATACCAATGTCTTAGTGGATTTGGGTAAGGGACTATCTATTATGCTAGGGCATCAGCAATGGAAAGGTAGCCTTAAAACTCTGACCTTTCTGCCCAGTCTACGCCAGACTGTATGACTGGCTACTCCTGAGAACTTATCTTGAACATGATACGTTTTGTCTATATTGATACATCTTCATGTAGAGAATAAACTCTAGTTTCTTTATTTCTTAGAAAATCTCTGCCTCCAGTTCCAGTGCTTCCTTTACATTTCTATAGACATTTTGTTAATTCTTGTTAATCGTTAATTAGAATTTTGCTAATTCTGAAGAGAATAACCAAGACAGAGTGGTCAGATGTTCAGGTGAATTTGGCCTTCTAGGGTGTGTGGCTGGTGCATTCTTTTACTTTCTAGTCTTTAAAATGTGATTATTTGTTTCTCAGATAAGTTTGATTACACAAACTGTGATAAGTAAAAAAAAAAAAAAAAAAACCCATTACTTCATATAGTTCTGACAACTTACGCTGTAACACATTTAAATGATTAATTTTGTTTTGAAATAGGTTGGCCTTGGGGAGGCACTGTTAGAGGCTGAAACTATTGAAGAACAAGAATCTCCTGTGAACTGCTTTAGAAAATTATTTGGTAAGGAAAATTGTATTCTCTATTACTTCTATGGTAAGTTAATATGCTGGGGTAAGTGTTGGTTCAGGGATAAGCTCATATATGGAAGGCAAAGGAGCTCTATGTGTTATGGCATTTAAGTTCTTTTTTTTAATTTAGAAAGCATTTTAGCTAGGCATGGTGGCTCATGCCTGTAATCCTAGCACTTAGGGAGGCTGAGGTGAGTGGATCACGAAGTCAAGAGATCGAGACCATCCTGGCCAACATGGTGAAACCCTGTCTCTACTAAAACTACAAAAATTAGCTGGGCGTGGTGTTGCATGCCTGTAGTCCCAGCTACTAGGCAGGCTGAGGCAGGAGAATTGCTTGAACCCGGGAGGCGGATGTTGCAGTAAGCCGAGATCATGCCACTGCACTCCAGCCTGGTGACAGAGCAAGACTCTGTCTCAAAAAAAAAAAAAAAAAAGCATTTTAAACAACTTCTAAACTTCCGTTATGTAAGATCTGGTACCTCTGAAAGAATATGATAACTGTATATGTAAGTATGAAGCATAATAATAAAGAGGCATCTGAATTCAATGGAAGAACTACACCCTCACCCACAGCGTAGAACTGCCCGTGTGTTTCCTCCCTGACTCCAGCTACTGGTGTCTCTCTGCACAGCACATTTTGAATACATGAGTCATAAGGGATTTTCCCCCTATATATTTTAGATACTACATCAAATGAACTCTAAAAGCTTTTGTATCTGTTGGAACTCTAGGGTAGATAACCTAATTAATTTATTTCTTCTTTTTCTCCTCCAACAGTTTGTGACGTCCTTCCTCTAATAATTAACAACCATGATGTTCGACTGCCTGCCAATTTATTATATAAGTACTTGAACAAAGCAGCTGAATTTTATATCAATTATGTCACTAGGTCTACTCAAGCAGAAAATCAGCATCAAGGTAAGGAGGAATATCCTGTACTTTTATTTAAATAGGCTTTAGTAAAATTGCAAATTCAGAAACCCCTCAATGTTCTGATTATTCTTCTCTGGATACTTACTAGTTTGGGAGTGTTTCAAAAGATGGTATCTAGAAAAAAATACTAGAGTTAAAAGGTGAGGCTTTTCTGGAAGCAATGCCACCCCTTGATCCAAACAGTCTTCTGGCTGAGCTGTAACATTATTGCATGGAACATCATACATGTACCATGATGAAGTAGTGCAAATTACTTCTTGCTTATACCAGTGGCCTGTTGTCGGTCCTTGAGCAAAACATAGATGTGTTGGAATTCTGTGCTCTGTGCGTTTTCATGGGGAGTCAGACTTTCTTCATCAGGTACCACGTCAACAATAAGTCATAATGTTAACTGTAGGTTCCTTTTTTCTTCCATCTCAGGTGCCCAGGATACATCTGATTTAATGTCACCTAGCAAACGTAGCTCTCAGAAGTATATAATAGAAGGGCTGACCGAAAAATCATCCCAGATCGTGGACCCTTGGGAGAGGTTGTTTAAGATTTTAAATGTTGTTGGAATGAGATGTGAATGGCAGATGGATAAAGGAAGACGGTAATAAATAGCTTATTTCCAGAATTGCCTATTGATTCTTTTGGATCCTTATAAAAACGAAAACATGCTTTTTAAAACTGTAATATGCATAGGTATAGTTTTTGGGCAAATTTTGTGACACTCAATACTTATGCAAAAGAGGATGGTTTTTCATTTTATCAGAAGATTTCTGGCTGGGCACAGTGGCTCACACCTGTAATCCCAGTGCTTTGGGAGGCTGAGGTGGGCAGATCACTTGAGGTCAGGAGTTTGAGACCAGCCTGGCCAACATGATGAAACCCCATGTCTACTAAAAATACAAAAGTTAGCCAGGCATGGTGGTGCGTGCCTGTAGTCCCAGCTACTTGGGAGGCTGAGGTGAGAGAATCACTTCGTCGGGAGGCGAAGGCTACGATAGGCCAAGATCACACCACTGCACTCCAGCCTGGGCGACAGAGTGAGACACTGTCTCCAAAAAAGAAAAAGAAAAAAAAAACAGATTTCTTACTGAAATATGAACTCTTAAGACGATGTTGTGTTTGAACTTCTTGCTACTTCAGAGAAAAGCTACTTAGCATGTTTGTGTCATGAAATCTTGATCACCACCCTAATTCAGAAGGGAAAAGTTACCATTTATCTTGGACAATAAAGAATAGTTTTACATGCCTAGAGCAACATTCGGTACATGTAATGGCACCACCAGAGCTTTCCTTTAGACTTTTTGCTGACCAGCCCAGAGTAATCGAGTAAGTTTCATCACTCCTTCTTTTTTAGAAGCTATGGAGATATTTTGCATAGAATGAAGGATCTCTGCAGATACATGAACAACTTTGATAGTGAAGCACATGCGAAATATAAAAACCAAGTGGTGTATTCCACCATGCTGGTCTTCTTTAAGAATGCGTTCCAATATGTCAACAGCATACAGCCGTCTCTCTTCCAAGGTTGGTTTGCAAATTTTACAGTGTCCAAAAAGCCGGTTCATACTGTGGGGATGGTAAGGAAGATGAAAGTGCTTATCCACTATTGTTGGATCCGAATAACTGTGGGGCGGTACCAGTCCTTTTTATAGTTGGTGATTTGGTTTTGTTTAGTTTGGCTTAATTGGTAGTTTTTATGTAAGTATGTTTCATTAAAAGTTTCTATATCAAAGGGCATAATGGTACTGCACAACTAAATACAGATATCAAATGCCACTATTTTGAAAATAACGGCAGGCTGGGCACGGTGGCTCACGCCTGTAATCCCAGCACTTTGGGAGGTGAGGCCAGCGGATCACTTGAGGTCAGGAGTTTGAGACCAGCCTGGCCAATATGGTGAAACCCCATCTCTACTAAAAATACAAATATTAGCCGGGCATGATTGAGAGCACCTGTAATCCCAGCTACTTGGGAGGCTGAGGCAGGAGAATCGCCTGAACCCAGTAGGCAGAGGCTGCAGTGAGGTGAGGTTGCACCTTGCACTCCAGCCTGGGCGACAGAGCAAGACTCCATCTAAAAAAAAAAAAAAGAAAAAACCAGTAGATGTAACAACATATTTAAGTAGATTTCATGAAGACATCACAATAGGCAAAGATTTATTCAGTAAAATATCCATTTTATATATAGAGTGTATGCATAAATATACTGTAGAAAATTTGAAAACTGGAAATAAGAGTGAAATCACCCACAATCCTTCCAGTATAATACAGCATTTGTTTTTATGTATTGCCTTATAATATCACATATATTTAGATTTTGTTTGGAATTTGTAACTATAATGTAAGTATAATTTGGTAGTCTTTTTATGGTACTTTAATGACTCATGATCATTATAAAAAATTTGCAGATACATAACAAATACAAAGAAGGAACTGTCACTTGTATTCCACTACTGACAGGAAGTCTTTAACAATTTGGTATATATCTTTACAGTCTTTTTTTTCTGTGCATCTACTTGTTTGTTTACCTAATTGAGATCACACTGAACATATTTTTAATGACTTTTGTCAAGACAGTTGAGTAAGCTTCTCCCTTGTTTTAAGTATCCTTTTCCTAGCTGCATTTTTAAATTATTTTTTTATTTATTTTTTAAGTCTTGCTCTGTTGCCCAGGTTGGAGTGCAGCGGTGTGATCTCGGCTCACTGCAACCTCCGCCTCCCGAGTTCAAGCAATTCTCCTGCCTCAGCCTCCCGCGTAGCTGCGACTACAGACCATGCCTGGCTAATGTTTTGTATTTTTAGTAGAGACAGGGTTTCGCCATATTGCCCAGGCTGGTTTCAAACTCCCAAGCTCAAGCAATCCACCCACCTCAGGCTCCCAAAGTGCTGGGATTATAGGCATGAGCCACCGCGCCCGGCATCCTTGCTGCCTTTGTAAGTGTTGGTGTTTTTCCCCATCCTTAGGTCCTAATGCCCCGAGCCAAGTTCCACTGGTTCTTCTCGAAGATGTATCGAACGTGTATGGTGATGTAGAAATTGATCGTAATAAACACATCCATAAAAAGAGGAAACTAGCTGAAGGAAGAGAAAAAACCATGGTAAGGCTTTCAAATATACTTATTAACAGATTGGATGGGACGGTTTGCTAGAGATGAATCTTTGTAAAATGTGGCTTTGGAGCTAAATCGATAAAGCTTGCGTTTTAAAATTGTATGATATATTAATAATTACTAAGTCAGTGGTTCTCCACTGGAGGTGATTTGCCCTTTAGGGGACATTTGGCAATGTCTGGAGACATTTTTGGTTGTCACAGCTTGGTGGGGAGGGGCCAGGGATGCTGCTGAGTACTTCACAGTGTACTGACCAAAAGGTCAGTGATGAGGTGGAGAACCCATGGTATACATTCCTTACACATGTTTTGACTGAATGGCATTGATTCCGTTTAAAAAACAAAACCAACATGGCATCGGGCCTCTAGAGCAGGGTGCAGTGTGGGGTACCGGCTTCAGAATGGAAAGCTCTGAGGTGTGCAGGGCAGCAGGAACAGCCTGTGGGCAGATGCAGAAAAGATTTCATGAAGGAGGTCAACACTGAAATCAGTGCTGAAAGATGAAGGGTTTTGTCCGCTGGAATTGGGAGGTAGATTTTGTTGAGAGGGAAAAGTTTGCACAAAGATGCAAGAAGCCCGAGAACGTGAAGAGTCGTCAGTCCTAACCTGACCAAGCAGTGCCCCAAGCCCGTCAAGGCTGTGCTCTGTGGTTACAGTGCTTTTCCCTCGGACCTCTGCGCTGCTAGGTCCTTGTCACTTGGTCCCAGCCCAAACGAATCTCCCTCTGAGGCTTCTCCTGAACACCCATCTGAAGTAGCTGTCCGGGTCTCTCTTTTTATTCCTCTGTTTTAATTCTCTGCGGCATCCTCCTTGCTATCTGTGTTTTCTTGTTTATTCACTGACTGGTTTACTTCTTCACTAGAGTACAAGCTCCATGGGGCCTAGCATTTTCTCTGCCTCATCCTGTACCATACCCCAGGCATCTGAGTAGTGCCTGGGCTGGAGCAGGTGTGTGGCGACCATCTGGTGATGGTCGGGACTTCCCATTGATCCCTCCTGGGTTTGGCGTGCAGGCTATGGGATGGCTGTTTAAACCTGGCCCAGCTGTTCTTCCTTCCGGTTTTTTTTTTGGCCTGTCAAGCACTCATCTAGTGAGCCCTGTTCTCATAACCCGGCCTTCCACCCAATCTGGGATTTCCATCCATTTTTGTTTTCATGGTCTTAACTGATTTCATCCTGATTTTCATTCTATCCCTGAGTCTGCCCCAACCTGATGCAGGTCCAGACCTTAAAGGCCCATGAGCTCAGCTCAGAGATATCTTGCTTTGCTCACAGTGTTTTGTTTGTTTAAATAACCTAGCATTTAAAAATTAGAAACCAGGCTGGGTGCAGTGGCTCACGCCTGTAATCCCAGCACTTTGGGGGGCCAAGGTAGGAGGATCACCAGCCCAGGAGTTTAAGACCCACCTGGGCAATATAGTGAGACCCCATCTCTATAAAAAATGAAAAAAAAAACTAGCTGGCTGGTGGCATGCCCCTGTCATCCCAACTGCTTCAGAGGCTGAGATGAGAAGACCCCTTGAGCTCAAGAATTCAAGGTTCCAGTGAGTGATGACCACACCACGGCCCTCCAGCCCGAGCAACAGAGGGAGACCCTGTCTATAAAAATAAAATAAAATAAAAAATAGAAACCTAGCATTTCTCATAACAATCCAGATTTCTGACTTCCTTTTTGTAATTAGGTTATCTGATCACACTGGCCCCTGGTGGTAACCCACAACTGGAGTTGGGGGGTGGCCCACATCAGTTCTCCAGCCAGCTTAACATCACAGGCACGTGTGACGTCATAAGTGGCTGGTGCTGGGACGGGCCTCTCCTGTGGGCATCTGTCCCCCACTTGGTGCATTCTTGCTTCAGAGCACACCCTCAGTGCTTCAGAGTGTACTTGCACATTTCAAAATCAGTTTCTCTAAATTTAAAAACATTTGGAACTCACTAGTCCCACCACATCTGGGGTCCTTTCATAAATTCCTGATCTTATGTTGAGGCAGGAATGTTTTCGTAAGCTGCAGCGCTAGTGCCATGCATGTTCGTGTATATTAGGTTGCCATTACTGGGCAAACAACAGGCCCCTGATGAAATAGTACCTGGCAGATAGGGTTGTGGGGTTTTCCTTTGGTAGAGACAAGGTCTCTCTATGTTGCCCACATTGGTCTTGAATTCCTGGGCTCGTGCAATCGTCCCACCTTGGCCTCCAAAACAGATGGGATTGCAGGGGTGAACCACACACCTGGCCTGGTAGATAGGTTTTGATTGGAAAGGGTGTGTTTTTCCTAATGCAAAAACATTACTTAGGGAGGATGAGTACATGGAGCAGAACGGTGGGGTAGGGTAAGGCTGCCAAGCACAGGGACTAGCAGGAAGATACCAAGCTCAGAAAGTGGAGAGAAAGGTGGGCAGCGGAGGGAGGGGCTGACAGCTTCCTGCCCGTCTTACCTGAGATGAGCTTGAGGATTGAAGCTTTTAGTGACAATAGTTGAGCGTATTTTTAAACGATCTTAGTGGAGTAAAGATCTGCAGGAAAAATTTAATTTGGGTCATTTAATCAGTAAAATGACCTAGGTGGACTAAAAGATTCAGAAAATTCTTAGCAAAATAAAATTCAATGGAGCTGTTTTACCTTTACTTTTTTTTTTTTTTTTTTTGGCAAAGCATCTGACTCTACCCAGCGGTATTTCCAATAATTGCCTCGCTCTGTAGCCCTCTCTTTTCTGAGGGCTTTATATTACTTGAGATGAAAAGCAAGAAAAGTAGAAATCTGTATTGTAAAATACAGAGGGCATTATTAGGTAAGTGCAGACAAACGTACTTTCTGACCAGGACCTTGCACTGGGTGAGGAGAGCGAGAGAGGGGTGACCAGTGCAGGGGAGTCATGCGCAGTGAACCAAAGATAACTAACAGTTATTCTCTGACATTATTTCTTAGAAGACGCAGGCTTTAATTTGGTTGTTGTTGAGACGGAGTTTTGCTCCGTCGCCCAGGCTGGAGTGCAGTGGTGCGATCTCGGTTCACTGCAGCCTCTGCCTCCTGGGCTCAAGCGATTCTTGTGCCTCAGCCTCCTAAGTAGCTGGAATTACAGGTACGTGCCACCATGCCTGGCTGACTTTGTATTTTTAGCAGAGACTGGGTTTCACCACGTCGGCCAGGCTGGTCTCGAACTCCTGGCCTCAAGTGATCCATCCTCCTTGGCCTCCCGCGGTGCTGGGATTATAGGCGTGAGCCTCCACGCCCGGCCCCGAGCTTTAATTTTATCCCAGTACATACCAAACCATTATTTGGAAGTCAATTAAATCATGTCACATATTAGAAAAAAAGAGTAAACTATAAACAGGTCCTTTTTAAGCTGTGTCTCTCAAGGTAAAAATCTAAATTTTTGACTTTCATAAAACTGATAATTTTAAACTTTGCTCCAAAACCACCACAAGCAAACATAAGAAGTTAGCATCAGAAAAAAAATTCACTCAATTTTAAAAGTAAAAATGGAATGTGTGAGAGTATAAAGACAAAAAAAAAAATTAATTTTCAAAGCTAAATTGTTAAATTCAAAAAAAATTGTATGTATGTGGTATCCTTTGATATAAAATTCATATCATGGGCAAAACTGGCAGCAATAATATGGTTCCATATATGACTATATTTCTAACTGAATTAACCATGTTCTCCACATTCTTTAAGCAGAGTTCAGACGACGAAGACTGTTCGGCGAAAGGAAGAAATCGTCACATTGTAGTCAATAAAGCCGAACTTGCTAACTCCATTGAAGTGTTAGAAAGCTTTAAATTGGCCAGGGAGAGCTGGGAGTTGCTCTATTCCCTAGAATTCCTTGACAAAGGTAAGAAAGCACATGTCATTGGTGCTGTTTAATGTTTTATATAAAATCATTATGCTACTTGAAATGTCAGGTCACTCATGGCAAATTAAGTTGATTACAGTAGTTCATGCATTTTTTTTTTTCCTTGTTTTGAGATGGAGTCTCACTCTTTTTCACCCAGGCCGGAGTACAATGGCGTGATCTTGGCTCACCTCAACCTGCACCTCCTGGGTTCAAACAATTCTCCTGCCTCAGCCTCCCTAGTAGCTGGGATTACAGGCGCGTGCCACCATGCCTGGCTAATTTTTTGTATTTTTAGTATAGACGGGGTTTCACTACATTGATCAGACTGTTCTTAAACTCCTGACCACGTGATCTGCCTGCCTCAGCCTCCCAAACTGCTGAGATTACAGGCATGAGCCACCGTGCCCGGCCGTATTGCTGTTTTTATCTGCATTAACTCCATTGTCTGCCAAAAACTATAGGAAGCCTATTTTCCTTTGAGTATACTGGGTATTTTGACATTGCTTAGAAATCACTAACTGTTTGCTAACTAAGGTATCCTTACTACACTCTGGAATCGGGGCCCCTTATTTTACTTTTAGCCCGTGGATATTCATCCCCTGGCTGCAGTCATGTGTCATACAGAGCCCTTGGCCAGATGTGCTGTGTCATCTTTTCTAAGTAAATTTAGCACTGTTCAGTTTCTCTTTGTTACATGTGGGATTGTGAACACATATGTGACAGTTCTAGAGGGGATCTTTCCTTTAGTTAGAAATTGATTTTTTAAAAAATGAATAAAACCTTTTAGTGTCATTGTATGTTTGTTATTTTAATTAGGTCAAAATAAAATGGGCCAGGCAGGATGGCTCATGCCTGTAATCCCAGCGCTTTGGGAAGCTGAGGCAGGTGGATCATTGAGCTCAGGAGTCAGAGACCAACCTGGGCAATATGGCAAAAACCCGTCTGTATAAAAAAACAAAAACAAAAATTGGCCAAGTATGGTGGCATGTGCCTGTAGTCCCAGCTATTCAGGAGGCTGAGGTAGGAGGACTGCTTGAGTCTGGAAGGTCGAGGCTGCAATGACCCATGTTAGGGCCACTGTACTACCAGCCTGGGTGACAGAGAGAATGTCTCTAAAAATAAGATAAAATAAAAATAAAATGGGACCTTGTTTTGGGGAAAGCAAAGTAGTTTAAAAGATAAATGAAGAAATGCATGAAAAGCATGTTAAATAGTTCTTGCCACCTGGTATGTGCTCAGTAAGTTGTTAGCGTCTGCAAAATATTGCTTGTGTATTACTGAAAAGTGTTGTGTGTTTCTTCTCTACTTGAAATTCTAGAGCAGTGTTTTAGAAATCAAAGTCAAACTTGCTATGCATTTTTGGTAGTTTGTCTCTGTTCTCTCTTACTGGATTTGTTTGTTTTCTGCGTCTGCGCTACATATATTTGGTAAATTTGTTCTTGACTTCTCACTCAGAATTTACAAGGATTTGCTTGGCCTGGAAGACGGATACTTGGCTTTGGTTAAGAATCTTCCTCACCGATATGATCATCTATCAGGTAGCGTATTACACATATTTTAGGTACCTGTGTCTGTACAGGATGGCTGTGGTGGCAAACCAGCTTTCCCTTGCAGAATGCGTCATGTTCCCTCTTGGGCTAGTCTACTGCCTGCTGACACCTGTTCTGTCTTCAGTGGCTGAGGGGGTATGGTCCATTTTCCTTTCAAAATAACTCTGGGCCGGGTGCCGTGGCTCACGCCTGCAATCCCAGCACTTTGGGAGGTCGAGGTGGGAGGATTGCTTGAGCCCAGGAGTTCAAGACCAGCCCTGGCAGCATAGTGAGACCCTGTCTCTACAAAATAAAAAACTTAGCCCTAAGTGTGGTGGCATGTGCCTATAGTTCCAGCTACTCAGGAGGCTGAGGCGGGAGGATCACTTGAGCCCAGGAAGTCAAGACTGCATTGAGCCATGATAGCATCACTGCACTCTGGCCTGGGTGACAGTGAGACCTTATATCAAAAACAAAACGAAACAAACACTTCAAAATGACAAGCCTGTACCTTCTGTGTTACTTTTGGTATATCCAATCACACCTCTCTGTTACTTTTCGGTAAAAGAGGATTACTTCTCACCCTCCTTCTCTCTCTGCTGGTGGAGTCTGCCTGGCCGTACTGTTCTCCAGCATCTTAGACCTAGAACCGAGAGAGTCGATAATTCACCAATGAGGTGTTGTTGGAATGGGCAGGTTGCTGCTTCCATCCTTCAAAAAGGAGAAGTGGTGCTTGTAGTAAAATATTTCTAAAGAAATGTTATATCCAGAATGTGCTGGGTCAAAGGGCTTGGTTATTTTCTTTAGTCTTAAGACCTAAGACCAGAAAGAAAAATCTCCATCCTTATAAAGTACCGCCATAAAGAACTCTCACCTGGCTTTAATTAAGTTGATTTGGTTCTATTGCCAAGTCTCCATTTCTTCCTCAGATGAGGGAACCAAGCTACCATCTTTGTAAGTTGCTTGTTCGTTGCTTCATGAACTCTGTTAAGGGCATTTTTTAAATTTATTTTTTTAATGGCGATGTTTTTCCCCTCCTTTCTATTCCATCTTTCTTAGGGTCAATATAAAAAGGCGATAGCCAGCCTGCATCACTTAGCAGCTCTCCAGGGATCCATTTCTCAGCCACAGATCACAGGGCAGGGGACCCTGGAGCATCAGAGGGCACTCATCCAGCTGGCGACCTGCCACTTTGCGCTAGGGGAGTACAGGGTGAGTACTGCACACATGCTGGCCGCAGGTACACGGGGCCACCTGGGCTTTCTCCTTTCCTAGCGTGGCTTTTCATTCAGTGCACGTTTGTTTCAATTTGATCATTCTGCCTAGACTTATTACTTAATCTGCTAGTGAATATCACAATGATTTTGTTTTACTTAATTTTCTCTTTACTACAGCTTCCCTGAAATAAGGCATCAGTACGTTTTAAGTTTCTTGTTCATTGTTCCATTTGTTGGAGGATTTTTCTTTTTATTATTTTTCTTTTTATTATTATTACACTCTTGCCTGTTCCATTGTACTTGGAAAAACAAGGCCATTATTAAGTGGGAAATGGAAGATTTATATTTAGCTTACTCAAATCTCAGATTCTCTCTTTAAATGGTAATAACATGCCAGGCGCGGTGGCTCACGCCTATAATCCCAGGACTTTGGGAGGCTGAGGCTGGCAGATCACCTGAGGTCAGGAGTTCGAGACCAGCCTGGCCAACGTGGTGAAACCCCATCTCTATTAAAATACAAAAATGAGTTGGGTGTAGTGGCGGGCACCTGTAATGCCATCTACTTGGGAGGCTGAGGCAGGAGAATCACTTGAACCTGGGAGGGAGAGGTTGCAGTGAGCCAAGATTGCACCACTGCACTCCAGCCTGGGCGACAGAGCGAGACTCTGTCTCAAAAAAAATAAATAAATAAAATAAATGGTGATAACACCTGATAGGCGTGTGGCAGGAGCAGATTTATAAATGAGTGTGTTTCCTCCAGGAGGTTTTGAGCCCTTCCTACTACAGGGTGGTGACTGTGTTTTTATCTTTGGACTCTCATGACACCTACCACAGTACAATAAGTGTTTGAATTCAATTAAAATGATAACCATGTTGTTGTGTATTCAAGGACTGTATAAACTCAAGGCCACAGCATAACACAACAAACTGATTTCTTCTCACCTCTCTAGATGTTGTTGATCACTTTGTGATTATAAACCCTAAATTTTTTGTAACTTGAACTCTGAAATATGATTATTAATTTATCCTGATGATCTTTAGAAAGCAACAGTTGGAGAATGTGTAGAGCATTCAAAATTGAAAATGCTTTTCCACCATTATTTATATAATTATCCATCAGTTACTTAACTCTAAGTTTTAATTAATTCCTTTTAAGAACTTAAAAGGCAGCACGTATTTACACCGACATACGTATCTCACGTAGAATTAGCTATACCGCGTACTACTTCATTGTAGTAGGCAATATAAACTACTAAACAAGACAGACTCGTCTAGATTAAACAAGACAGACTCATTCCCTTTGAGGGCTTAGTTCCAGCCTCTGAGTTTATCACTATTAGACCTATGGGTAATGTCGGACTTCCTGCCTTCCTGTCTTTAGCCCAGACTCAATATGTCCAGATGTAAGTGTCCTTAGTTCTCTGGCTGTCTTAGTCTGCTTGGGTTGCTATAACCAAATACCAAAAAGTGGGGGGCTTGTAAACAAAAGGAGTTTATTTCTCATAGTTCTGGAGGCTGGGAACTGCAAGGTCAAGGCGTCAGCAGATTCAGTGTCTGGTGAGGTCCCATTTCCTAGTTCACAGAAGGGACAAGAGCGCACTCGAGAGTCTCTCTGATAAGGGCACAAATCCCATTCATGAGGGTTTTGCTCTCATCATCCACTCACCTCCCAAAGGCTCTCCCTCCTGATGCCCTCACATTGGGGGTTAGGTTTCAACTTACAAATTTCGGTGGGAACATAGACATTCAGACCATAGTACTGGCCCTTAGACACAAAACTTTCAAGTCTTCGTGGACTCCTACTCTAGCAAATCCTTTTGATTCTTCCAGTGTGATAATAATCTCTTTGCTATATTACCTTGTATTTCTATTGTCACCACCCAAATCCATGCCTTTTAACTAAGTTTTTGGCCTATAACCCTTTTTCCAACCCTATAAAATTATGGTCACTGCTTTCTAAAATACTGCTTTCATCATTCCACTTAATTGAAGTGTTGGCTTTCTTGGTGCTCAGTGTTGAACCCTGCTGTTGGCTGGGGAGTAGAAGCAGGGTGTGGGGAATATGGGATCCCTGCATTCAGGGCCATATGGTTTGAGTTAGGGAAAAAAGTGTATTTGTATAAGACAATGAAAAAAATCAAATATTAGTTGGTAGTCCTCAGTCATAGACACAATAGACATTCGGGGAAGGGCATTTTCTTTGTTGGGTCCAAAGAGTCAAGGAAAGATTTATAGAAAAGATTGGCTGGAGATGGGCATCGAAGGATGGCAGCTCATAGCTCTGGAGTACAAGTCCTGGCCAGCTCTGTGACATTGGCAGGTTACCTTACCCGGGCCTATCCAACTCTAGAGTTCAACTTTTCAACTACCAGGCTGCCCATCTCTCTAAACTAGAGCTTCACAACCCTGTGGGCCTAGGTGGGTTCTAGAGGTGCCAGTATATGGATCCTGCAGCCTTTGGGGCAGTCAGCCATGACCTAGGGCTGCTGGGGCCACCCAAAGTCAATTGCTGCCAACCCTGAGCAGCCACACACAAATTACCTTCAGGGTATGCCACAACATGAAAAGGGTTGGGAAGCATGGGTTTAAATCCCCACTTCTGAGAGTTCAACAGTGAGAACACTTGGACACAGGGAGGGGAACATCATACACTAGGGCCTGTCAGGGGGTCGGGGGCAAGGAGAGGGAGAGCGTTAGGACAAATACCTAATGCATGCAGGACTTAAAACCTAGATGATGGGTTGATGGGTGCAGCAAACCACCAAGACACATATTTTTATTTATTTATTTTTTTGTGAGACAGAGTCTCGCTCTGTTGCCCAGGCTGGAGTGCAGTGGCCGGATCTCAGCTCACTGCAAGCTCCGTCTCCCGGGTTTACGCCATTCTCCTGCCTCAGCCTCCCGAGTAGCTGGGACTACAGGCGCCCGCCACCGCGCCCAGCCAGTTTTTTGTATTTTTTAGTAGAGACGGGGTTTCACCATGTTAGTCAGGATGGTCTCGATCTCCTGACCTCGGGATCCGCCCGTCTTGGCCTCCCAAAGTGCTGGGATTATAGGCTTGAGCCACCGCGCCCGGCCCACCAAGACACATATATACGTAACAAATCTACACGTCCGGCACATGTATCCCAGAACTTAAAATTAAAAAAAAAAAATTACCCAGAGACCCAGAGATGTCTCTGGCCTTTTGCATAAAACAAAACAAAACAAAAAAAGCTCCACTTCCTCCTCTGGAAAATAGAGAATAAAAGGGTTTGCTTGACACAGATAAAAGACTCACTGCATGGAATCTGATTGTTGTTAGGAGAATTTGAGTAGATAGAGGGGGAACGGTGATGCAGACTGTCTGGATCAAGGCCAGCCTGCACAGAGGCCCTCGAGGCTCGCCTCCACTAGCACCGCATCCGTCCAGTGTCTCATCTCTGTCCTAGACCAAACCTCTGGCCCTCAGGTAAATCACCTGAACCCACACATAGCCCTTCCCCGTGTCTTTCTCTCCTGCTTGAAAGGCCTCCTTTCTGCATTCCAAATCCTCTATTTAAGGCTTAGGTCAAGATAACCTTCCTGCCTGAAGCTTTTCCTGCTAGTTTCTCCTGTGTGTATTTTCTCCTGCATTTTAACTTATGCTGTCTATCACACCCCTTAGACCTCTGCTACATGTTTTCTGTGTTAGTTTTTCTATGCAGTGAGTTAGTATCTTTCAGGCAGGGACATCTTTCTTTTGGCTGCTGCTGTGCTGTTGAACACCTCAGTACTTAATGCTTGGTTAATTTTTAAGTTTTGTTTTTTAATAGCAAAGAATGGGTTATTGCTCCCTCAAAGGTCTAGTACATAGATTTGAGTCTTATTGTTTACTCTTTCTGTATTGACTGTTGAGCAGTGGTAATGATCACATAAAGAGGCAGAAATACAGACCTCCATGGACACACTGCCTGATTGTATGCTTCAAATATTTTGGTCCTTTGTTTACTTGATTTCAGTTCGGAAAGCTTCAAGTTAGTTCCTTTTTGGTCTTTTCTGCTTTAGATGACATGTGAAAAAGTCCTTGATCTGATGTGCTACATGGTACTACCCATTCAAGATGGAGGCAAATCCCAGGAGGAACCCTCAAAAGTAAAGCCCAAATTCAGAAAAGGTACAGTGACATGTTTTATTATTATTTTGTAAAAGTAGCTTTAGAAAGCCAGGCACGGTGGCTCACACTTGTAATCTCAGCTATTGAGAAGTTGAGGCGGGAGGATAGCTTGAGCCCAGGAATTTGAGACCAGCCTGGGCAGTGTAGTGAGACCCCATCTCTTAAAAAATTTAAAAAGAAAAGTAAAATAGTTTTAGGACCCAAGGCTGAACAATGTTTTACAGTTCCTAATGAGATAATACTGCTGCAGGGCTTGCCAAATTGTATAAAAAGTTAATCCCTTTCCACGTTTTTCCTTGGCTCTGATTTCATGAGCAGCTGTAAATGTCTTTCTTCCAAAGCTCTCTTCACTTCCTGAGTTTGTTATCTCTTTGACAAATTTCAGTGAACTCTTTTTCCCTATCTTTACAATTCTAGAAAAATGTGTAGATGATTAATGAGGAGGTATCTGTCACCATATCCCTCTGAAACCACTCTGAGCTTCAGCTCAAGCTTCATGTTGCTTGAAAAATGAAACGTACAACTGATCTAAGTTGGTTAGAAAAAGATTCATAAATTAAACCTGAAGAAAAAGTTGGAAAAAGATACATAAATTGAACCTGAAGAAAATAGATGACAGGAAAGAATAATGCTAAGAGCAGAAATCAATGAAATAGAGAACATTAATAAAACTAGAAGTTTTCTTTGAAAAATATTATAAAATTGATAACCCCCAACAAGATCGATCAGAAGGAAAGTGAACATAAATTACCAATATCAGAAATGAAAAAGGGAATGTCATTACAAATCCTACTGCAATCAAAAGGACAGTAAAAGAATACATTATGAAAAACTTTATGCCAATAAATTCAACAACTTGGATGAAATGAAAAAGTTTCTTAAACACAATTTGCCAAAATTGACACAAAAAAGAAATAGAAAATCAGAATGTTCTGCCAGGAACGGTGGCTCATGCCTGTAATGCCAGCATTTTGGGAAACCAGGGGGCAGATCATTTGAGCCTAGAAGCTCGAGACCAGTGTGGGCAACATGGTGAAACCCCATCTCTACAAAAAATATAAAAATTAGCCGGAGGTGGTGGTACACACCTGTAGTCTCAGCTACTCAGGAGGCTGAGGTAGGAGAAGCATTTGAACCTGAGAGGCAGAGGTTGCAATGAGCCGAAATCACACCACTGCGCTCTAGCCTGGGCAACACAACCAGACTCTGGAAAAAAAAGAAAGAAAGAAAGAAAATAAATAAATCAGAATGTTCCCTTAGCTATTAAAGAAATTAAATTTGTTATCAAAAACCTTTCACAAAGAATTCAGGTTCAAATGGCTTCACTGGTGAATTCTATCAAGAATTTAGGAAGAAACAGTGCCAATTCTACACAAACTCTTATCAGAAAATAGAGGAAGAGTCTCAATTCATTTTAAAGGCTGACACAATAACCCTGATAGTAAAACCAAACAAGAGTATCACAAGAGAAGAACTTGAAAGGCCAGTGTCCATCATGAACTATAATAGGTGTCAAATCCTTAACAAAATATTAGCAAACTGAATACAGCAATATAGAAGGACAATCTATTATGACCAAGTATACTAGGAATGCATAGGCGTTTGAACATACAGAAATCAGCGGCCGGGCGCGGTGGCGCACGCCTGTAATCACAGCACGTTGGGAGGCTGAGGCGGGAGGATCACGAGGTCAGGAGATCGAGACCATCCTGGCTAATGTGGTGGAACCCCCATCTCTACTAAGAAATACAAAAAGTAGACGGGCATGGTGGCAGGCGCCTGGAATCCCCGCTACTCTGGGGGCTGAGGCACAGGAATCGCTTGAATCTGGGAGACGGAGGTTGCAGTGAGCTGAGATTGCGCCACTACACTCCAGCCTGGGCTACAGAGCGAGACTCTGTCTTAAAAAAAACAAAAACAAAAACAAACAAAAAAATCAGTGTAATTCACTCCATTGGCAGATAGAAGGAGAAAAATCATGACTGTCTTAATAGATGCATACAGAATTCAGTATCAGTTCAGGATAACAAAAATCTTAGCAAACTAGGAATAGAAGGAAACTATTTTTTAACATCAAACTTAACCATGAAATATTGAATGCTTTCCCCCACTAAGATTAGAAACAATACAAGGATGTCTGCCCTCACCACTTCTGTTCAATAATCTGGAGATTCTAGGCAGTACAGCAGGCAGGAAAAGTGAATAAAGGCATAAAGATTTAACAAAGACGACTACCTTTATTCACAGTTACATATTTTGGCCAGGCATGGTGGCTAATGCCTGTAATCCCAGCACTTTAAGAGGCTGAGGCAGGAGGATTGCTTGAGCCCAGGAGCCCAAACCAGCGTGGGCAACAAAGTGAGATCCCATCTCTACAAAAAATTTTAAAATCAGCTGGACTTAGTGGTGTGAACCTGTAGTTCCAGCTACTCTAGAGGCTGAGGCAGGAGGATCGCCTGAGCTCAGGTCAAGGCTGTGGTGAGCTATGATTGCGTCACTGCACTCCAGCCTGGGCGACAGAGAAAGATTTCCCTGTCGCAAAAAACAAAAACAAAAGAACGAACACAGTTACATATTTGGCTGTGTAGAAAACTTGAAGGAATCTCCACAAATTCCCAAGGCTGGGCACAGTGGCTCACGCCTCTAATCCCAACACTTTGGGAGGCCGAGGCAGGTGGACCACTTGAGGCTAGGAGTTTGAAACAAGCCTAGCCAACATGATGAAACCCCATTTCTACTAAAAACACAAAAATATGCCAGGTGTAATGGCACACGCCTTTAATCCCAGTTACTCAGGAGGTTGAGGTGGGAGAATCACTTGAATCTGGGAGGCGGAGGTTTCAGTGAGCCAAGATTGCGCCACTGCACTCCAGCCTAGGCAACAGAGTGAGAGCCTGTCTCAAAAAAAAAAAAGTTCCAAGACATTTTACTGTATAAAAAATCAATTTGTATGCTATTAATAAGCAATTACAAAATGAATTTTTTAAGATACTGTTTCTAATAGCATCATAAAAACATAAAATACTTAGAGGTAAATTTAATGGAAGACACGCAAAACCTCCACTTTGAATATCACAAAATATTTCTGAGAAAAATTAAAGATTTTTGAAAATAGATCATGTTTCCAGATCAGAAGATTCAATATTATTATGGTGCCATTTCTCCCCAAATGTATCTGTAGATTCAATGCAATTTCAACCAAAATTACGGTAGACTTTATGGTTTTTGGAGGTTTTTTGCTAGAAGTTCACAAAGTGATTCTAAAATGTAAGTGGAAATATTATATAATCTAGAATAGTCAAAAGTTTTTAAAAAGACACAACTATGTGACTTATACTACATAATAACAAGAGTTAATATACAAGCATAATAATCAAGGCAGAGTTGACAAAATATTGACATAAGAATGGATAATCCAAAAATAGACCTGCATAGATTTGATCAAATGATTTTCAGTGAAGGCATCAAAGTAATTCAATAGGGAAAGGAAAGACTTTTCAATCAGTGGTGCTGGAGCAGATTACTTTGTGTATGTTTGAAGTTTTCTACAACAAATTGTTTAAAAAAAAAAAATCTAGCCCAGACTTCTTCAAAAATTAAGTATTTCTGTAGAACAGAAAGTTTCTGGTTGAAACTCATGACCCTGTAGATGAAGACTCACAGCTTGAGAAACACTAAGGTGTACAACTAGGAGGCAAGGTATATAATTAGGTAACAACATGTTCAACTTGGTAATGCTAAGTTAGTTTCCAGAGTGGATGCATGACTTTATATACCTTCCAGAAACTTATTAGGTGGATAAGACTGACCTAGCTGACTTCAAGACTTATTTTAAAGCTTTAGTAATTAAGATAGGGTAGTAATGGCACAGGGGTTGACCAGTGGAACAGCATAGAAAACTGAGAAATAGATGACATTAAAATTCAGTGGGGGAAGAATGAATTTATTCAGTAAGTGGTACTAGAACAATTTTTTATTCAAATGTAAAAAACGACAATAAAAAAATGAGATCCCCTCCTTCACACTACATAGACATCCTGTAAATTTTAAGGTTGAAATGTGACAGCAAAAACTCCAAAACTTCTAAACTTTTAGAAGAAAATTTAAAAATAGAAAGATTAGTAAATTTGATCACATTAAAATTAAAATACCAACAAAGGCTATTACAATCAAAGTGAAAAGATAAGCCATAGATTGCCAGAAAATTGTCTATCACACAAAATCAACAAAAACTTAGTATCCAGAGTTTTGCAAGAGCTCCTCCAGACCAATAGGAAGCAATTATCCAATCCCCATAGAAAAACAGGCAAAGGACAGGAACAACAGATTCAGAGGAGCAGAAATCCACATGGCCAAAAACTATTTGGAAAGATTCTCAGCCTTTTGTCATATGGGCAATTCTGAATAAAACAATAAGCTACCATTTCACACACATCAGAATGCAAAAATTGAAGAGGCAATGACTGTTAGGGTGTGAAGGAACACAGTGCCAGGTGCTTCTGGGAGGGGTGTAAAGTCATGCAACTATTCTGGAAACCAACTTCACATAATGAGGTTGAACATGTCATTACCTAATTATTAAATGTACCTCACCTCCTAGTTGTTACCTTAGATTAGTGTTTTTCAAGCTATGAGTCTTCATTTACTGGGTCATGAGTTTCAACCAGAAATTTTCTTTTTTAATGAGATAGAATTTAATAATATTTTTAAAAGACATCTCAGATAAGAAGAGAGACTATTATTTCATGCACCTTTTGTTTTGGATATATCACATTATGTAAGTATGTGTGTAAAGGATCCCATGTGAAAAAATATATTTATTTCTTGCTATCTTGCCTCTGAGCAGAGAAAGATAACAGACATACAGAGCACAGACCAAAAAGGGAAGATCGGGATCTTGCTTTGAAAGCTGTTGCTTAAAGTTATTTCCACAAATGTATGAGAATATGTAAGAATGTATATTTATCATTGTAATAGTGAAAAATTGGAAATGTCAATATCCACTGTAAAAAGAATGGATGCATCAATTACAGCATACGTAGACAACAGAATACTATATAACACTGAAAATGAATGAACTGGAGCTACCTGTATTGATATTGGTCAGTTAATAAACCTGAACCACATGAAGTTCAGTAAAAAAAGCAATTTGCAGAAGGATACATACAAAATGACACCATTTATACAGTAGACCGAAAGCACGCAGGACAATCCATTGTTTCCTATGTGTGTAACAGTCATAGGAATGACAACCACTGCCTTCAGAAGTATGGCTACCTCTGGGATGGAAGAGAATGGGATCAGAGAAGGATACACAATAGGCTTTAACTGATTTTGTGATTATTGATATTAGAAATGTTTAAAATTAAAATATTACCATTTCTTGAAGCTGAGTGGTGAGCACACCAGTGTGTATCATATTCTCTGTATATAATTTGCTGTATATTTGAAATGTTTTCTCATAAAAAGTATGGAAGCAAGTTTAGGAAAGAATATTGATAAATGAAATCTAGAGACCATCAAAAGCCAGTTTCACCATCACAAAGTATAATTGTGTTTCAACTATATTTGAAATCGTGTGACTGTTGCATATTCTTTGTTTTTTTATTATTATTATTTAAAGAAAGCATCTTAAACAGTTGCTTTTCAAAGCTGTTTTCTCTGATCATAATGTGCATTAACCTAACATTGTGGACTTCTGTTAGGTTCGGATCTGAAGCTCCTGCCATGTACCAGCAAGGCTATCATGCCATACTGCCTGCATTTAATGTTAGCCTGTTTTAAGGTAAGCTCAAAGTTGATTAGCTTGAAAAAAATTTAATTTCAAATATTATTCTCATGACTTGAGAACTTGAGAACCTTGCTAAGGATTGTTATTTTAGTACTTTCCAGAGCGGCCCAAACAGTTAGAAAAGCACATGGGCTAGTAATTGACAAATCTTTATTAAATAATGACTGCGCTAGGCAAAGAGAAGTCAGAAGTTCTCCCCGTCCTCGAAAAGTGTAATGGTAGGACAGATATGCAAATAACCTTGACTGTTGTAGTGTTTGGTAAATATTTTATCAATATAAATACATTAGCTACAAAGAAAGGGAATACAAATTGCGGTTGGGTTCACGGAGGGATAATGAGTTTGTCATTGTAAAGACGTGCTAGATGAAGCATGTTAGGCGTAGAGATAAACACCAGTAACAGCCCAACAGTTGAGAAAGTTCCAGGATTTGAAAGAACACCAAGGCCCTTGGCTGCAGGTAGAGCACAGCCTTAGAGCAGGGAGGCTTCATTGTTTCTAGAAGGTTTGTCGGCCAGAGAGTAAAACATTGAGACTCCACTTCAGTGCAGTAACTCCCAAACTTAACTCATCATCCATATCACTTAGGGCAACAAAAATAATTTAAAGTGTGATTTTATGCATAACCGCTCATTTGAAATAAAAACTCTTGTGACCATTTCTCTAGTTCACACTTCTGCTTATTTCCTTGTGGCTCATCGCCTTTCCTTCTCCCCAATCCCATGTTCTCTGCAAACAGTTCTCTCCTAGATGGCTATCTCTTGCCCACCTTCTGCTCCCATCTGCTCCCCTTCAAAGAAATCTCCAGATTTATTTCTCCGTTACACAGGATCAGTCAAAGTTCTCTACCCCTGATTCCCATATGCAAAAGCTTCAGGCCCATCCATGTCCAACTCCCATCTACACACACTGCCAGCGGCTGTGCACAGCCCAGAGGGAGCCTGAGGCTTCTTTGGTTAGAATCCACCTTCCTTAGAAGGCCGCTGTGATGTTTACCAGCCATTTCGTTTTGCCTTTGTTTCCTTCTTACTCTAATGACCTTTATCACACATTTGCATAGACAGCATGTTTTTGGAAAGTGATGTTTGGTGTATTTCAGATTACCCTGTGACTTCCCTTTCCTTCTCTCTTGTATAAATCTTTGTCTTGCAGCTCAGAGCTTTCACAGACAACAGAGACGACATGGCATTGGGGCATGTGATTGTGTTGCTTCAGCAAGAGTGGCCACGGGGCGAGAATCTTTTCCTGAAAGCTGTCAATAAAATTTGCCAACAAGGAAATTTCCAATACGAGAATTTTTTCAATTACGTTACAAGTATCCTTTTTTCTTGTTTAAGCATAACACGTTCTGATTTTCTGTAGAATGAATACATGATACAAAAAGAATGTATTCTTCCGGATAGAAATAATGATTTTTACTATTTTGCAGCGAAGAGAAGGAATGGGGATTAAAACCGGGGCTGTGGCAGTTGATCTTGTGAAAGTCATAAAAGACGTGATTCAAGGAATTGGGAATCTTACCGCCCTCTTCCATTTTCCACTGCTAGCTGACTTCTCAGAAGGTAGCCAAAATGCCTCCAGTAATAGCCTACAGGTTGCTGATAGGTCCGGCTTGCCTGGTTTAGCCATGGAATATAATACTAATAGTTCCTCTTCTTCCATCTATCAAAACAATGCCTCCTGTGGCCTCTGGGGACAGTGGCTGTGCCCTCCGATCACTTGTTAGGGCACCCTGCCACAACTATCTTACCTACCAATGAGTACCCACCAGAGATGCTGCACAGCACGGTAGCTGCTTCTGACATTAGGTAATGCGTTTATTTCACACTGTTTATTAGGGAAAGACCTTTGAATTAAAGGTTAGTTATCAATTTGGGTGTTTTTACTTCATTGCTTATCTTGTTACATTATTTCTGGATCACAAGGAATATAAATGATATTCTTGTTCAGGTGCTCAGGGCAATAGTTTTTATTTTTATTTTGTTTTTTTAGAGTCAGGGTCTTGCTGTGTCACCCAGGCTGGAGTGTAGTGGTGTGATCGTAGCTCACTGCAGTCTCAAACTCCTGGGCTCAAGAGACCCTCCTGCCTCAGCCTTTTGAGTAGCTAGGACTGCAGGTGTACACTACCATGCCAGGCCAAAGTAACAGTTTTTAACCTTTTCTGGGACAGATATCTTTTGAGAATCTGATGAAAGTTACATATTTTTCACTAGAAAAATGCATACATGAATGTCATTGACGTATTGCATCAAGTTTGGGTGACTCACAGAAGCTTCCTCCTCTGATGCATCTAAAGATCCTTGCACCCCAGCTCTGAAGAAGTCATCACTTTATTTTTATGAATTTTATGTTCTGTAACACCAAACAATCCTCCCTACTCTCACCACCTCTTTCATTTCTTATTAAGAAAACAAAAAGATTTTGCTCTTGTGATCATGTAGTATTAATTATCATCGATATGGAAAACATGTTGCCCTCATGCTCTTTAGCCTGGCACATCTCCTGCCAAGAGTTATCTGTGCGAGGGAGCTTGGTGGGTATAAGAATGAGGTTTTGGAGTCAGACAGATCTGGGGTCAAATACAGAGTCTGCAGTTAGTGGGGTGGCAATGGGCACGTTACTCAACTGCCGAGACCCCATTTCCTCATCAGAGAGAACTGGCACCTGTTTTTACCTGTGGTTAACCTGAATCTGGCCTGCAGATATTGATATGCTGGAGGAATTTGCCTACTTGAGAACTCAGGAAGGTGGGAAAATTCATCTGGAATTACTACCCAATCAAGGAATGCTGATCAAGTAAGCATGCTCTCTTTTGCTCTTCCACGCTGAGTGCTCACCTTTTGTGTCTTTGTATGAAGTATTTGTAAATGTCTATACCTATCAAAACTTTAATGCAAAGGACTTTGAACCTGGTCTCTGTTTTGACAGTCAGTTTGATTCTGGGTTATCTTTTGAAAAACTCGCATTTCCTTAACTACGTTTCTTAAAAACACTTTGCTTAAATTGGGGTATTTTTGTCACATTTGCAACTTTTTCACTGGACAAAAGTCTCATTCATGGTATCTTTTCCTTTCAAAAATTTATGGGGTGATTCTATACGTTTCTGATTAGTCACAGAGTGGCTTTAATTAAGAACAGCTGTGTGGCCAGGTGTGGTGGCTCACACCTGTAATCTCAGCACTTTTGGAGGCCAAGGCAGGCAGATCACCTAAGGCCAGGAGTTCAGGACCAGCCTGGCCAACATGGTGAAACCCCGTCTCTACTAAAAATACAAAAAAAAAAAAAAAAAAAAAAAATTATCTGGGTGTGGCGGTGGGCGCCTATAATCCCAGCTACTTGGGAGGCTGAGGCAGGAGAACTGCTTGAACTCAGGGGGCGGAGGCTGCAGTGAGCCAAGGTCGCGCCATTGCACTCCAGCCTGGGCGACAAGAGCGAAATTCCATCTCAAAAAAAAAAAACAAAAAAAAAACAGCTGTGCTTAATTAAAATTGTGCTGGGTTAGAAAAATTCTTCAGGAAAAACTACAGACTTTTTATTTATAAACGACCTATGAAGCCCTCCTATGCAATCCTCATTACTTACACAACACAAAGTATTAATAGCCAGGTGTAGTCCCTCTAAGAACACACCTGTCCCAAGAAATGATGGTGGGAGTGGTTGGTCTCCACCATACTCCCCTGAACCCACAAGATGTTACTAAAATTCCAGGTTGGCCCAGATGAAAATGCCAAATTAGTGACCATTTATGATTTTTAAATAGCTCATAAATCTTGCTTCTCTCCTTCAATCCTCATTGTAGTTTCGGTAATATATCCTCTCTGCTGTAAATGCCACGTGTAGTTTTATTTTCATACTTCCTCCTTTGCTTCCTGCACATTCAGTGTGTCTGTAAGTCAGTGTTAGAATTTCTGCAAGAGACTGAATCCTGAATGAGAAGAAAGTACTGCTGAAACTAAAAACATTTTTCTTTTTCCCTCAATGATGGAATAAACTAGTTTTCAGTTGTTGAAAGCAAAACTCCACATCTTGTTCTATCTTGATAGTCTTAGAAATGCCGAGGGAAAGAAGTAAGAAATGTTCCTTTGAGATTTCTGTAACCTCAGTAATTTGCTGTATAGCAAACATTTCTTTTTATGTCTAGCAAGAATAGGGTCTTGTGGAATCCATTCTCAAGAATGGAAAGATTAAGTGTTTTTTTCCCCCTTCATGTTATAAGTGTTATTAAATTATAAACTTTTAGAATAAAAGGACAATGCTCTTTTAAAAAATATACAAGATCTTTCTGCATTGGGTTGCTTAAGCAGGATGGACAAGGACTGGCATCTTCCCATCCCCATTTACTTTTCTAAGATCATGAATCGAAACTATGGGAAGAATAACTGTTGTTCAAAATATTCTTAACAGTGTTTGGGGATAAAGATTACCTTTGGATACGGAAGCCCAGGTAACCCCTTTTGATTTGTGATTTGTTTTCTAGACTTTGAAACTGGATATACAAATACAGCCCGAATCAAGCTTTTTAGTTAATTCCCATTAGCAGTCACCTTATGAGTTAATACAGAGACAGCCAGAGTGGAACCGAAGTCTGTGTACATAGGATTAAACCTACGGATGATTATCACTTTACCTAGATAATGCGTAACTATTAGTGCAGGTGTGAGAGACGGATTGTCAAAAAATCAACAGTTGAACCTCAGACTTCATTGTACTGAACCTTTCTTCTTTTACCAGTTTTTACTGAGCTGAAGAGTGACATAAGTCCATGTGGACGAACCCTAGGATGGGGAATGAGAGCAAGGGAGTGTTGGGTACCGGCTAGTATCACAGGGAAGAGTGTTTGGAGCTGTTTGTGTAAAGGATACCCATCATGCACTTCTAACTAGTGAGGGATAACTCCAGGCTCTGCCACCTTGATCAATATGGCCGTTAATTTCTTTTAACTTTCTAGAGAAGACAAGCCTCTTAGGAAGGCTGCAGTTTCATCAGTTTGGAAGCAGGAATAGGGATTATTCCGTAGTGATCTGACCGTTTAGGGATTTGCCCAGAGTCTTCACTGTGTGAATCTCAAGGTTAATTACTTATGCCTAAATTAACATGGTAGAAAGCACACTGCTTAAGGCAGAGAGCTCTTCCTCACTGAGGAATGGTTGGACTCTTTATTAAACAATCTCAATTCCTTTTCCCTTTGGGTTCCAAACAAGTTCTCTGAAGCCATTACAGACCTTTTGGGTGGTCCTTCCAGACGAGTGGCAGAGATGTTGTGAGCAGTGTACACTTCTCCCCGGGGGTAAGGCTGTGAGTCTGCCCTAGCTGTGGCATCTGGGATGCAAGCAGGTACAGTACCAACACTGAAGGCACCCGGTGCTTCACTCGAAGGAGGGAGAAGCTCTTACTCTGTTATACAGACCTTTTGCTCTTAAGTATTTTAAAATAGAGAAATGTTTCTGTGCTGATAAATGCAGTATCCTAGTTGTATTAGAGTGGATTAAAATGGAAAACAATGTCCTACTTATACTCTGAATAGGGTGGATAATAATGTTCTATGAGGTGATCACCAGCTAATATACTAAATCTTTGTTGTTACAGAATTCTGCACAGCCATGGGTCCCGGACTCTTATTTTCCCCCATCTGTTCTCAATATGTTTTTGAAATTCAAACTCACCCTTTTTTTTTTTTAATCAAAAACATTGCCAGACCATTTAGTCCTCTTGGAAGGGCCTCTCCGGTGGGGCTTCAATCCTGTTAAAGATGGTTACCAGACATCACCAGGTTGAATGCTGGGACTGGTGTACCGTGAGAAGAGTGGAAAGTAAAGAGGCTGGCTTTGAAAATGTGTCTTCTCAAAGGCTGCCCCTACTCCCTGTTGCCATTCAGCTGCATTCCATCGTCCTCTTCCTCACTGGTCGCTTTTTATACCACCTCCAAAGGGGGCTGAGCTCTGGGACCAGGAACTGAGACGCCCCTGGACACGCACCAGCAGCAGCGGGTGCAGTGAGGGCTGGCTAGCTTCTCCCCAGTCTCCTTAAACACCCAGCCACGGCCAGGGGCTTGTTGAGGTTAACGAGTTTCTGTTTAGTCTGCTTCCAGTCTTGTGTATTTTCTCTGGAGTGTTGTTTTTGCAGTGCAGGGTGAGTCGGTGTGGGTGTTTGAATGCTGCTGTTTGCTGTTTTTTAAAGGCCTTCTAGCCCTCCCATGGGGTTGCTGCAGCAGGAATTCTTACCTGTGCTTCAGCCCAGCATACAGACTGCTGACAGGTACCAAGTGGAATAAACGCCCGCTCATAGTGTGCTGTTTGTCAACATGTTCACTGCCCATGGTTCTCAGCTCTTTGTTCCTCAGTGCTCTTTTTCATGCTTTCTTTATTTTTTAATTTGTTCTGCATTTTGGCAAACCATCTGGTTGTAATATTGTAACATTTCTTATTTTTTTCCATAAGTTGCCAGTGTGTTTGTGTTCGATTTAAAAATCATTATGGATCTAGAAAAAAAATGAAAGCTATTTGAAACTGTATTCAATTACGTGCACATTAGCTTGGGTGCACTATGATTCTCTTTTGATAAAACGTTAAGGCTTTTGGTCATATACATTTAAGGATGCTGACATTTATTTTAAGTACATTTTTACTTGTGGATATTCATACGAGTGACCAGTCGTAATGGTCATATTAGCAATTAGTTGCCTGGTATCTAAATAGGCACTAATATGGTTTTTTTCCTGCTACTGATGTTTTTTGAGACCTTACCTTTCTGAATTGAAAATATTTGATAGGCTAAAATGCCACATTTATTAGCTGGTTTATCCTATTCTTAAACCACAAAAGCTTACTCATTCTCTTTTTCATCATAGTGGCTCTAATAGAAATATAATTGAATTGTGCCACTCTTTATATATGGAGATAATACAACTGGACCCTGATTGGCAGAATGTAGCATTTAGTTATATTTTTAGTGGTATTAAAAGCAGGGTTTATTAGCCAGGCCTGGTGGCATGTGCCTGTAATCCCAGCTGCTCGGGAGGCTGAGGCACAAGAATTGCTTGAACCCAGGAGGCAGAGGTTACAGTGAGCTGAGATCATGCCACTACACTTCAGCCTGGGTGACAGAGCAAGACGCCATCTAAAAAAAGAAAAAAAAAAAGGAGGGTTTCCCCTTTAGCTAACTGTCTGCAAATGCCAGTAACTTCCACATGGTCAGAGGGTCAGCCCCGATTTGAGGCTGCAGCCTGGGACCCAGACGAGCAGTATCTCAGGGCAGCATAAAATGGTTTGCATCTATCCCAGTGGGACCTCACTGACGCTATGTCCTAACTACTGAGCTACCCACCCAGACCTGACGAGAGACAGTCACAAAGAACTGCGCATTAACCCCACGGCCCTGCTGTTTTCCTCTGTAGATCTTTAAAACATCCACGGGCATTAGAAGGTTCTGTAATAGCTTTACTTATCTAACAAAGCTGGATTTTTTTTTTCATCTGTCGTTTTACAACTTGGTGACTCCTGTTGTCCATATTTGATATGATAATTAATACAAGTTTTTCAAAACAGAAACATTTTAGAGTAATTTCAACACTTTTATCTTGCCCAGAACATAAAAAGTCTTCAGTTTCAATCCTTATAACTTTGTGTGAGGGAAATTAGCAGCAGGGTGGGAAACAGAGGTGACTTTTATTTGTCTGAGTCTACCAAATTGCTGAACTAGTAGGTACAACTCCCTTCCTCTTAACTGAGCTGACTGATTTTTGCTAGATTTTTCTTTTCCTTTCTTCATTTTGTTTCTTCTGTTTCCTGGGATTTCATGTGTGATTTCTTTTTCTAAAGCACAACTTTTGGGGCATAGTTAGAGACCTTTTTTGCCTGTGTCCCCACCACCCCTTCCACACATGTGCAGGTCTCCCCTGAGCGCCCGGACAGCATAGGACCACGCAGTCCACTGCCTCTGCCCCTCAGAGATTCTGCCTCTCTCTCCCGACCTGTGCCACATTCTCGTGTCAGGACCCCAGTTGCCCCTGCGTTTTCTCCAACATATGAGAGTCTAGATGGGCACGGCATTTAGAGGAGCTGCCCTGTTCTGGTGTCCTGGGGGGAGAGATGTGCTCGTGACCCGGCTATGCAGGAGCCCTGAACCTTTCTGGGAGCACCAGCTGCGGGGGCCATGGTGGGAGCTCACTTGGGTGATTGGCTCATTCAGGTCTCCCTTCTCCTTGCTGCTGCCTCTGGAGGGTCTGCCGGCCTGGCTGGACACGAGCTCTTTGTAGCCAGTATGGACTGGACCCATTTGGCCCTAAGTAACTGAATTGTGTACCAGTCAGCAGTAGGGATGCATAACACCAGCGTTTCATTGATTCAAAGGCAAAGCAGGTGGCATTTCACTGAACAGTGAAATGTTTGAAATAACCTTTTATAGAGTGGGAAAGATGTCTGTCTAGTTTTAAGTCTTTCTGAAAAGGAATGGGCTGGAATGTTTGGTTGGTTGCAGCTATTCTTGTGTTCTTTTTAAAATATCTTAACTTATACTTAGATATGGGGCAGGCTCTATTCCTACCCAAGTAGCAGCGATCAGTGATGCCGGTGCTAACCCCTGGTCTCTGTCTGTTTCCCTATTGCTGACCTCAGGCACCACACGGTAACTCGAGGCATCACCAAAGGCGTGAAGGAGGACTTTCGCCTGGCCATGGAGCGCCAGGTCTCCCGCTGTGGAGAGAATCTGATGGTGGTTCTGCACAGATTCTGCATTAACGAGAAGATCTTGCTCCTTCAGACTCTGACCTGAGTGGAGACCTGTCCACCAGACACAGCTCGGGACTGTGTGATTTTAGGAGAAGACACCCAGCAGTGATTGACGTGGCACGCAGCCGCGGTCACTGTTGCTGTTACAAAGAAGACAACCAGCTGAGTTCTAACTCCTTGGTTGCTTAAAAGTAGTTCCCAAGAGTCTGAGAAGCTATCTCTATTTTTAAGAGTCATTTTTTTGTAATTTTTGTAAAACAAAGACCCAATCTGTTTTGTAAATAAAAATCATCCTAAAATTTGAAGTTTTTAAAAATTTCTTTTGATTCTTATGAGTTTTTGAACAGGGGTGCATTTTTCTTCTTTTCTAAGCATATAGCAAGGGGGAAAATCCAGCATAATTGAAGTGAGTAATCAATTTTACTAATACAGATACTTAAAAGACATATGTCTTCCATGATCTTAAGATTTTATTTTTCATAGTTAGGCTTTGGTCAGTATTACATGTCAACATAATATTAGACGTTTTCATTCAGGTGGTTAGAGTTTTCATTCACCCAGGTTAGAGTGCAGTGGCACGATCCTCACTTACTGCAGCCTCAAACTCCTGGCCTCAAGCAATCCTCCTGCCTCAGCCTCCCAAGTAGCTGGGACTACAAGCATACACCACCATGCCCAGCCATTTGTTTTTAATTTTATGTGGAGACAGGGTCTCACCATGTTACCCAGGCTGGTCTCAAACATCTGGCCTCCAGCAATCCTCCTACCTCAGCCTCTGAAAGTGTTGGGACAACAGGCATGAACCACCATACCTAGCCTCATTCGGGAAGTTTTAACACCAAAAACATTGAGGTAAAAATGAACTTGAGCCTGACCTCTCCCCACTGACAGTCCCCTGAAGGAGAGGTGCTCAGGGCTGCTGAAAAAGCCCAGGACAGGAAGTGGAGGTGAGAGGCGACGTGAGCCGAGGAGCCTCCCCACTGCTGTTTGGCCCCAGGAAGGCCCTGCTGCTGTGCCAGGGTGGCCCACTGGTTTCTACCCAGGGGTTTTGGAGCCAGGTGGCCTTGTGTGGCTTTGCATCCTGGCTTTGCCCTGCCCTTTACTTGCTATGTGACCGTGGACAAGGTAACTTCTGTATGCGTCAAGCTCTTTGTCTGAAAACGGAGCTGAATGGTCCTCCCCTCGCTGGTTGTTGGGAGGATGAAATGTTGCTCCCTGTGAAATGCTTGGGAGGGGGACTTGAGTGTAGTTAGTGCTGGCCAATATTAGCTATTAGGCTAGATTTTCTTTTTAGTTAGACTAATTTTATTTTCCTTTTGCTCTTCATGAAATAATATAGCAAACGTCAATAAAATGTGTTTCAAGGGAGTATTTAAGAATGAAAGAGCTAAGAAGTTTCGCAGTTACTCTGTAAAAAGTCTTAGAAATCTTTTCTAAATAAAGATCCTTTTTATAGCTATATTAAAATCAATAAGATGTTTAAGAGACATCTGATCTCAAAAATATCAACTAGCTTGTTTTGCGGTGTTTATTAGTGTAATATGAGTTTATTACAGATATATAAGCAATCCTTTTTTTAATCATGGGTTGTGCTGTCACCTAAAACCTCCCAAATTAAACACTCTCACCTTTTGGTTTTCTAACACTGTATTAGGGTTCTCCAGAGGGACAGAACTATTGGATAGATGTATATATGAAAGGGAGTTTGTTAAGGAGAATTAGCTCACATGATCAGAAGGTGAAGCTCCACAGCAGGCCGTCTGCAAGCCGAGGAAGAAGGAAGCCCACAGTGGCTCAGTCCAAGTCCAAAAGCCTCAAAAGCGGGGAGGCCAACAGTGCAGCCTTCAGTCTGTGACCAAAGACCCAACAGCCCATGACCAACCACTGGTGTAAGTCCGAGAGTCCAAAGGCCAGACAACCTGGAGTCTGACGTCCAAAGGCAGGAAGCATCCCGCACAGGAGAAAGAGGAAATCCAGAAGACTCAGCAAGCCAACTTATCCCACCTTCCGCCTACTTTGTTCTAGCCTCGCTGGTGCCTACCCAGCTTGAGGGTGGGTCTTTCTCTCCCGATCCACTGACTCAGATGTTAATCTCCTCTGGCAACAGCCTCACAGACACACCCAGAAACAACACCAGCTATCTAGGCATCCTTCAACGCAACCAAGTTGACACCTAATATTAACCATCACGAACAGCTTCCTCAGCTCAGTGTTTGGGGGCAGTGCACATCACAACAAGACTTTCCGATACTAGCTATAAAAGGATTAACCACCTTTTTTTTTTTTTTTTTTTTTTTTTTTTTTT
>NC_037676.1:18431005-18442512 GCF_003255815.1 Theropithecus gelada
TTTTTTTTTTTTTTTTTTTTTTTTTTTTGAGACGGAGTCTTGCTTTGTCGCCCAGGCTGGAGTGCAGTGGCGCGATCTCGGCTCACTGCAAGCTCCACCTCCCGGGTTCACGCCATTCTCCCGCCTCAGCCTCCGAGTAGCTGGGACTACAGGCGCCCGCCACCACACCCGGCTAGTTTTTTGTATTTTTTTTTTTTAGTAGAGACGGGGTTTCACCATGTTAGCCAGGATGGTCTCGATCTCCTGACCTCGTGATCCACCCGCCTCGGCCTCCCAAAGTGCTGGGATTACAGGCTTGAGCCACCGCGCCCGGCCCTTAACCACCTTTTTAAAAATGCAGTGGTGCCACTTCTCTGTGAAGAGGCTGTAGAGAAAGGGTCACAGAATAAAATGGAAACTCAGACTGAGTTTGCAGAAAAGGAAGGAGCTGGCAGAAAACTGCAGACCTCTTGGCACATAATGGCTCCATCCAAATCACTGCACTAAGAGACCTGACCAAACTCTAGCTTGGCTACCAGCAGCTTAAGGTCGTGACCCCAGTCCCTCTTAAAACGCCTGCCTGAGAAAGCCCCATGCCACCAAAATTCATTCCAGACTAAACCAGGTGATAGGCAGATAGGCCCCCCCTCCCCGGACTCTCTCTTAGAATAGTTACTTTAGAAAGGTTGCAATTATACATTCTTTGCCCTTTGAGATGCAAAGCAACCACCCAGAGCTGTTTTCTCAAGAACCCAAGAGCCGGCTTTTTGAAATCCATTCAGGGAGACAACTCTTGCTCCCAGTCCCTGTGGGAGGGAACATTTGAGCTGGGTTTAGACCACTGTAACATTTAGACTCCTACAGGAGATGTACTGTTGCCATGGCAATCCTGCTCCCTGACAAAGGAACTGCAGGCTCAGGCTTTTGGTGTCTGCTTGTCTGAGTAACCAATGGGGCAAAGTTACCATCGGGGTGACCTTAAGGCAGGCAGAAGATAGAGCGGTACATAGGAGGCGTGACTGACCTTGGATATCTCGTCCCAGATAATCCCCTCCCAGGGCAGCGCAGTGCACCCTGTGTGCACAGCATCCTCCTCCTGCGCTTAGGTCCATCTGCGTATAGAGTCCCTACTGGGAAAAGGGGCACTGCCAGAAAGAGGCACCCGCCCCTCGCTCATCAGCAAACGCAGGTTCCTGGGGAAACTGATGCTAGTTTGTAAAAGACCCACCTCTGGGTTTCCTAAGCAGCAGAACAGCTCCCTGGCTGCAATCCATTGAAAGTCAGTCCTGGACACCGGGGTTTGTCCACCCACATGGAGGCTCCAAGCATCTATGCATCTATTCCTCTCAATCCCTAGGACTTCGGACCCAGAGCCACACTGTGGGGCGGCAGTGATCAGGTAGCCTCCTGGCAACCCAACTCAATGCGCTGCCTCCTTGTCACCCTGCCAGGATGCACCCTGGGCTAGGACAAAGTTGGGGAGTGGGAGGACAGCGGAGATGGATGGATAGCCCCTGCATCCTCAGGGTTGACCAGCAGTCTGCCAGGCTTGGTCTCTCTTCTGTAGCCCATCAACCCCCAAAGACTCCCATCGATGGGTCCCTGCCTGCCTTAGGCCAGGGGTCCCCATTAGACTCTAGCCGAGGGACAGCCCATTGAGACAGTGGACTAGCTCAAGGCCTCGAGCTGCTGGGTCGACCAGTTGTCCAGCTCCCGCCTTAGACGAGAGGCCAGGGCCAACCTAGGTAGGGGCCCACGGGGACCCAGACTGGCAGCGGGGACAAAGCAGAGAATCATTCCTCAGGTGGGGTGGGGCCCAAGGTTTATGGGAAAAATGTTATTGTTATAGAAATATTTATCTGTAAATACGAAATCACATAAACTATAATACAGTCTTCTATAACATGAAATATAAATTGTAGAGGTTATAAATGATAAGTTAATGTGAAAAACAAATAAATATGTGAACAGTTATTTTTATTTTTTTAGAGACAGGGTCTTGCTCCGTCGCCCAGAGTAACAGTCACCCTGGAGTGCAGTGGCGCGACCATGGCTCACCGCAGCCTCCTGTGCTTAAGCGATCCTCCTGCCTCAGCTTCTGAGTAGCTGGGACCATTGGCACATGCCATCATGGCCGACTAATTTTAAAATTTTTTATAGAGATGAGGTTTCACCATGTTGCCCAGGCTGGTCTCGAACTCCTGGACTCAAGAGAACTGGCCACCTCTGCCTCTCAAAGTGCTAGGATTACAGGCGTGAGCCACTACACCAGGCCTGAAGTTATTTTTTTCACTGTCACTCATCATGATTGTAACTATCTCTGTTATTATGATTATTTGTTGTCGAAGCTACAGCAATAAACATGCTGAGTACAGCTCTCTGTCCAGAAAGGGGTCCCACCCATGGGAGGCAATGGAGGAGGGGTTCAGGGCTCAGAATGTCCAACTTTGCAGGGCACCGCTGTCCCCCACCCACAGCTGACCCTGGCTCAGGGACCTCTGGAAAAGAAAATGTTGAGGCCTCCCTGGACTGTGGGGGTCGGCCCCCTCCAACCCAGCTCCAAGGTGGAGGCCAGGGCCACGCCGGGCAGTCTCCGCCAGCCCTGGGCCAAGAAACGCAACCCGAGGTGAGTAGAGCCGTGGCCGGGTGCCCCCACCACCTGCGATGGCTTCTGTGGACACAAGACTTTTGCATCCCTTGCCAGGAACAAGCTGGCGACTGCTTTTATTTAATCCATGAATGTCAACTAGATGGTCAGACCTGACCCTGGTAAAATGGGGGTGGGAATGGGCTGGGGCTGGTGCAAAAGGGCAGCTAGAGGGTTAAAACTGAGATTCAGTCCTCGGATGCAGGTGCAGGCTGGGGTATCAGGTGTGGGAGCAACTCACGAGGTTTATAGTAATGAGAATATTTTTTGTTATTTATAAATATAATTATAATTATTAATACATATATAATTATATAAGTACTATAAATAAATTATTATATATAAACTATATATAAAATACAAAATATTTATCTATAAATTATATAATACATAAATATGTTATATAAATTTTGTTTTTGTTTTTGTCTTTGGGACAGTCTTGCTCTGTCACCTAGGCTGGAGTTCAGTGGCACAGTCTTGGCTCACTACAACCTCCACCTCCCGGGTTCAAGTGATTCTCCTGTCTCAGCCTCCCAAGCAGCTAGGACCACAGGCACATGCTGCCACACCCGGCTAATTTTTATATTTTTAGTAGAGGCAGGATTTTGCCATGTTGGCCAGGCTGGTATCAAACTCCTGACCTCAAGTGATCTGCCCGCCTCAGCCTCCTAAAGTGCTAGGGTTACAGGTGTGAGCCACTGTGCCTAGCCCTGTATGTCATATAAATTCCAAAATGTAAATTAAACTATAGATTATAAACATTTTATAAATATTAATAAGTATATAAAAGTAATAATTATTGTCATTGCTATTTATCGTTATTGTAATTATCACTATGATTACCAGTAGGAGCTGTTATAGAAACATTGAATAAATCTTCTCTGTCCAGGAAAGGTATTCAGTTGACCAGAGATGATAAAGGTGGTTTCCAGGCCAATGAATTGTCTCAATTCACTGGTGAGTCCAGGAAGACCCTGAGCAGCCACCAGCCTGGACAGCCTACCCGCACCTCCGCAGTGATCTGCCCCAAATGCTCAGGACTGAATCCAGACCCTCCCTCATTTCTGACACCCACTTCCAAGTTAGGGCCAACAGGGGAAGGCCAAATATACTGACCCTCATGGATCATGCGGAATGTACCTCTTCTTGTCAGTCTGCCTCCAGCCATTCTCAGATCAGCCAGCGCTCAGCAGGATGCACCTCCCCCTTTTCCTACCATAAAGCTTTCCCACTCCTTTGCCTGCCTTTGAGTCTCTGCCAATCTCAAGCTGTTGTGGTGGCTGACTCTTACAATACAGAGCGAGCTCTCAATTAATAAATCTTGTTCTCATGTTGGTGATCTTTATCTCCACAAAGGTTATGACACAGGAGTCTTTTGGTGCCTCTGTGTCAGCCAGAAAACTCTGTGACTGGCAATGCA
This sequence comes from Theropithecus gelada, assembly GCF_003255815.1. Classification (NCBI taxonomy): domain Eukaryota; kingdom Metazoa; phylum Chordata; class Mammalia; order Primates; family Cercopithecidae; genus Theropithecus; species Theropithecus gelada. The sequence continues at coordinate 18,435,052 of NC_037676.1, forward strand.
GGGACCTTGCTCAGCTCTAGGTTCACCGCTTGGCTTCCTCCACCCACTTGGCCTGGCAGGCTGTACTTGGCTCATGCTTCTGGCCTGGATACCATGCCCACCAGCTCTTCACTCAGCCTGCAACTGGTCTGCATGCTGCCTTCAATGGCTTCTGCCTTGGGCGCCAATGTCTGAATGAGGGAGACGCAGCGGTGCCTAAAAGCTTGACGATGCCAGCAACCACAGAGCCCCAAGGGGTGTTACAGTCTTTTGCTTGGGGAGTCCTGAGCTCTGAGCTCTCAGGAGGCATTACAGCTCATTTGTGTTACGGCTCATTCATTCCTGTCATCTGCAAGCTTCGGCAAATCAGGTCATGTCCCAGCTTGTTTGGTCCTGCTGCCCTGCTCAGGCCCGTGGCTCCTTGGCTGGCCAAGTTCTGCTGCCACCGCTTCCTGTCACATGGGGAAGCCATCTGGCACCAGTAGAGGGTGGGAGGGCTACAGCACTACAGCTCTTTTCACACCTGCCATTCAGTGGGCTCTGGGTTCTTATCATGCATCCAAGAGAAATGAGCCATACAGACACCAGAGAGTGGGCAAGGTGGGGAAGAATTATCTTGAGTGACAGAAAAGCTCTCAAAACAAGAGGGGACCCAAAGTGGGTAGCCCTCTGTGTGAGAGGGAGCCTGAAGGCAGATAGTCCCAGTGTGTGGCTGAGTCTGAGGGTTTTATGGGCTCAGAATTGGGGAGTGCATACTGATTGGTCCATGGGCAGGCCTGAAAAAAGCACCATTTGGGGAGAAAATTTTTGTAATCTACCCATCTGACAAAGGGTTAATATCCAGAATCTACAAAGAACTTAAACAAATTTACAAGAAAAAGTCAAACAATCCCATCAAAAAGTGGGCGAAGGATATGAACAGACACTTCTCAAAAGAAGACATTTATGCAGCCAACAGACACATGAAAAAATGCTCATCATCACTGGCCATCAGAGAAATGCAAATCAAAACCACAATGAGATACCATCTCACACCAGTTAGAATGATGATCATTAAGAAGTCAGGAAACAACAGGTGCTGGAGAGGATGTGGAGAAATAGGAATGCTTTTACGCTGTTGGTGGGACTGTAAACTAGTTCAACCATTGTGGAAAACAGTATGGCAATTCCTCAAGGATCTAGAACTAGAAATACCATTTGACCCAGCCATCCCATTACTGGGGATATACCCAAAGGATTATAAATCATGCTACTATAAAGACACATGCACATGTATGTTTATTGCGGCACTATTCACAATAGCAAAGACCTGGAACCAACTCAAATGTCCATCAGTGATAGACTGGATTAAGAAAATGTGGCACATATACACCATGGAATACCATGCAGCCATAAAAAAGGATGAGTTCATGTCCTTTGTAGGGACATGGATGAAGCTGGAAATTATCATTCTGAAAAAAACTATCACAAGGACAGAAAACCAAACACCGCATGGTCTTACTCACAGGTGGGAATCGAACACTGAGAACACTTGGACACAGGAAGGGGAACATCACACACTGGGGCCTGTTGAGGGCTTTCGGGGGGTTGGGGGAGTGGGGAGGGATAGCATTAGGAGATACACCTAATGTAAATGACGAGTTAATGGGTGCAGCACACCAACATGGCACATGTATACATATGTAACAAACTTGCATGTTGTGCACGTGTACCCTAGAACTTAAAAGTATAATTTAAAAAATAAAAGAAAAGAAAAAATAATAAAAGAAAAAGACACCATTTAATTGGCTAAAAGGCACCAAAGACATTCTCACTCTGGGTTGTGGACTCTACCTGGAACTGGCAGCCCGGTTTTCAGGCGTCAAGCTGTCTTTTAGCTTAAAGGTTGGGTTTCACTGAGGACCTTTTTCTGCCTAGGAATTTGTCTGCCTCCTGCCTGTATCAGTTAGTAGTAGGGACAGCAAACAAAGCAATCAGAATCGTAACCATGCCCTATGTCAACTCTTTCTCTGTCTCCTTTATGTTCCTATTTTTTCCATCACACCATTTTTAAAATTAGCATATAATCTGCATACCATAAAAATTCATCCTTTAAAAAGTGTACACTTCAGTGATTTTTTAAGTCTATTCACAAAGTTGTGCAACTATCACCACCATCTAATCCCAGGGCACTTTCATCACCTCAAAAAGAAACCCTTATGCCCATTAAACAGCCCCCATACCCATTAAGCAGGCACTTCCCATTTCACCCCTGCCCCATACCTTGGTAATCACCAATCTGCTGTCTTCAGGACTTGCTTATGCTGAACATTTTATATAAATGGAATCATACAGCATGTGGCCTTTTATGTTTGGCTTCTTTCACTTAACAGAATGTTTTTGTGGCTCACCCATATTTTGTATGTATCAGTGTTCTATTCCTTTTTATGTGTAAAAGACCAGAATATACTGCTTCAAAATATAACTTTTTAGCATAAAAATTATTTTGAGTTGAAGGCACTGAGAAGAAACAGACATGGGAAAAACTCTGCCCTCCTTCTATCTGTCTAAAAGCAGGACATAAATTTACAAGGGTATCCCTCCTTCCCAAAGGTTAACCACCAAAGACACCTTTAGATCCTTATCAGCCTGGAGACCACCCAGTGAAATTTACATAGGGAGCTTTACTAATTCACCTTTATCTACCATTTAGTTGCCCCTAGAGGCTCAAAGTCCCTTTCCTTTGTCTTGTCACAATTCTAAAACATTTGTTGTTCTTTGTTGAAGTTGCTATATAAGCTGGAGTTCTAAGCCACCTCTTTGATAATTACTCATTTTCTGAGTATCTCTCATGTGAATATGATATATACATTTTAATAAGCTTGTTTATTTTTCTCTTGTTAATCTATCTTTTTCTACAGGGATCCATTCGCTAAGAGCTAAGTAGAAAAGATGGGAGACTATTTTTCTTCCACTTCATATGGCTTAATAAGTTTCTATTATAAGCTATTAAGATGGAATGACTGATTCACTGGTTTTCCCATGCTATCCAGTCCTTCTGCCCCACCCCTTAACTTTAATTTGTGGTAAAATACCCTTAAAAATGAAGGAAATTCTGACATATGCTATGACATGGATAAACCTTTAAAACATTACTTTGAGTAAAATAAGTCACAGAAACACAAATACTGTACAATTCCACTCACAGGAGGCATCTAGAATCACCAAATTACTAGAAACAGAAAGTAGAATGGTGGTTGCCAGGGGCTGGCTGGGTGGGGCAGGTAAGGAGGTGAATGGGAAACTGTTAGTTCAATGTGTATAAACTTTCAGTTTTTCAAGATGAGGAGTTCTGGAGATGGGTTGCATAGCAATATGAATATACTCAACACCACTGAACCACACACTTAGAAATGGTTAAGATAGCAGATTTCATGGGGATAAAATTTTAAAATTTTTATCATAATTTTTTTTAATGTATTCAAATATACATCCCATAAAATTTGTCATCTCAACCTTTATTTTTTAGTAACATCTGTCATTTTTGGTAATATCTGTTATTTTATAATCTGATTACAAAGGCAGTAGAATTGTATTCTACAAGATTAAAATAAGGAGACATCGAAGCACAATTTCAGGAATCACATGGTTTACTGACGTATGACATTTTTTTCTCTTTTGGTTCACAATGGTTAAAGATGGGGAAAATAGCAAACAGATTTCCCAGAGAATACACTTGATAGACCAGGTATGCTAACCACATAGTGAGTGGGTTCCCAATTGCTCAGTTAGGATGGAAGCAGGGCTCTGAGAAAAGTAAAGCCTAATTATAAAATTTTGAGATGTACTTTTATAGGAGCGATTCTCCAGAGAAGGTAGATTGACCAAGACAGTGGGGGAAATCCGTGAAGGCCGTAAGGTTCCTTGATGCTAGAGGGTAGTAGCAGTGTGATGGTGGAAAGAGGAAGGAGGGATGTTTCAAAGCTCCAAGGCCCATCAGAGCCTGAGCTCTCGCCATTCAGAGAAGTGGCTGACAGAGTGAAACCTCCACAACCTCGGCTCTCAAAGTGTCTGTCTCACTCATAAGTGTACACGTAATTGGAAGCCCAGTAGTTTAGGTCAGTGGCCTGATCAGGTATGAGGTAACATTCCCAAGGGGATGGGATGCATTGCTACTTTTAACCTCCTATAGTAAGATAGAAGAGAAAAGAAATAACTTAAAGATGAATTTTATAATTAAAAGGGCAGCAGAATGGAGTTTTCAGCCTGGCCATGTAAAGAATGAAAAGGTGTGCTCAGGAGAGCAAACCAAGGGGGTGCGAAGGAGATTCATATGGATAGAAGGGATCATCAAGACAATGGGAGGATGACTCCAAAGGCATTCCAAAGACTTTCAGGGCTGCCCCTGCCATCACAGGCCCAGAGCTCTAGGAGGGTAGAACGATTTTGGGGGACAGACCAGGGTACCCTCTGTGGGTTCATCGCCCAGAGCCACCTTGGAGCTTTGCTTCCACATTCCAGTGCAGTGCTCCTCAGCCACCCTGGTTGTGACTCAAGTAGATTCTACTGTAGCTCAACCTGTCACTCTGGAAGGTACGAGTCATAAATCTTGGCAGTGTCCACATGGTGCTAATTCTGCAGGCGTGCAGAATGCAAGAGCCTTGGGGGCATGGTTTCCTCTGCTTACATTTCAAAGGATGTCACAGACAGCCTGGGGACCCAGTGTAAGACTTGTCATAGGGTCAGAGTCACCACAGGAAGCCCCTATGAGGGCAATGCCCAGTGACACTGTGGGGTCAGAGCCCCCACAGACAGTCCCACAGGACAATCCCTGTAGAGCCATGGGAGTGAGACCACTCCCACAACCCCAGAACTGCCTTGGAGAACTGCAGGCACAGCAAGAGAGTCCAACCTGCGAGCGCTGCTGGGTGGTATGTGCCTTATGGGTCCAACCTCTATTCCAGTGTGCCCAGAACATGGCACATGGAGTCAAAACAGACTCTTCTGGAGCTTCAAGACTTGTTTTCTCTTTTGGATTTTCATACTTACTTGGGGCCAGTTACCCCTTTCTTCTTGCCTATTCTTCCCTTATGAAATGGAAATGTCTATCTTATACCTATCTCACCACTGTATTTTACAGTCAGAGATAACTCATTTTGTAGATAACTCATTTTGATGTCCCAGGCTCAATGCTAGAGGGAATTTGCCTTGGGATGAATGGTGCCTTAAGTCTCACCCATAGCTGAGCTAGATGAAACTTTGGACTTTGGGCTTTTAATTTGATGTTGGAATGAGTTAAGACTTTGGGGGGCTACTGGGATAGAATGAATGCATTTTGCATGTGAGAAGGACAAATTTGTGGGGCTAGGGGTGGAATGCTATGTTTTGAATGTGTTCCCCAAAGTTTATGTGTTGAAAACTTAACTGTCACCAATGCAACAGTGTTGAGAGGTGGGAATTTTAAGAGCTGATTAGGCCATGAGGGCAGAGGGCAGAGCCCTTATGAATGGATTAATGTCATTACCACAGAAGTGGGTTTGTTATCAAAGTGAGTTCAACCCTCTCTTGCTTTTTTACTCTTTTATGCTCTCTGGCCGTTCTGCCTTCTGCCATGGGAAGACACAGCAAGAAGTCCCTTGCCAGATGCCTGCACCTTGACATTGGCCTTTCAGCTTCCAGTATGAGAAAGAAAATAAATTTATTTTCTTTATAAAGTACATGGTCTATAGTATTCTGTGACAATAACACAAAATTAACAATGACAGTCCATATGACCCAGGAAATAAAGACTTTGTTCTCTTAACAAAATACAATTAGAACCACAAAAACAATTAGCCCCATACTCAAAGTAGATAGGATTAGATAATCTTGTCTGGAAGGGATTTTAGAAGTCCTGTGGCTGGTCTCACTTTTTCTTCCAGTGTTGAAATCTACAGCTGTGCTGTCCAACACAGCATCTGCTAGCCAGAAGTGACTACTGAGCACTTGAAGTGAGTCTAGTCAAAGTTAAGATGTGAGCCAACTGTGAAATATACATCAGCTTTCACAGTCTCACTATGGAGAAAACGATACAAATGATCTCAATCATTTTACGTTCATTATAGACTGAAATAACATTTTAGATATGCTGAGTTAAAATATATTATTAAAATTAAGTTTACCTATTTATTTCTCTGTTTTTAATGTGGTTTCTAGAAAATGCAAAGTTACACATGTGGCTCTTGTTTGTGGTTCACATTATAGTTCTACTGGGCTGTCCATTGGTCTATGACATTGCCCCAGTGGTCATCCAGCTTATGCTAGGACACCTCTGAAGACAGGAGCTATGTCCTTGGCTCAGCCAAACAGTTGCAATTGAAGGCTGGGTGGCTGATTATGGTGAGTTACCTAACTTCTTCCCAAGGCCAAGGAGCAGCCTTATGCTTCTGACTGGCATTTCCCAAGCTTTGGTCTCTTCCTCCTTGAATGAGTGATTAAATTAGAATTCATGAAATACATGCTAATATAACATGAAAAATATTTTCATTTTCTGGCCAGGTGCAGTGGCTCATGCCTATAATCCCAGCACTTTGGGAGGCCGAGGCAGGAGGATCACTTGAGCCTAGTAGTTCAAGACCAGCCTGGGCAACATAGTGAGACCCTATCTCTACAAAAATAAAAATTAAAAAATTAGCCAGGCATGGTGGTGCATGCCTGTAGCCCCAGTTATTCAGGAGGCTGAAGCAGGAGGATTGCTTGAGCCCAGGAAGTAGGGGCTGCAGTGAGCTGTGATTGAACCACTGTACTCCAGCCTGGGCAACAGAGAAAGACCCTTTTGCTTAAAAAAGAAAAAAGAAAGTCATATGCACAAATGAAATCACACTGTGAAAACTGTGAAACAGTTAAGTGGTAGTCTCAGAAGAAAATTTAACAAAAAGAAGAAAAGCACTTTAAAGAAAAGAGATTAGTTAGGAAGACTGAACGAAAGCAAGGGGAGCAAAAACTTGAAAGCATGAATGTTTTCTTCTTTTTGCTACTGATTTAGGGAAATCATTTACCAAGCTTACCTAAGGAGTTAAACCACTTCCCTAATACTATAACCTCAGGAAACATCTAATCCCTAATTTGATATAAATTTAACCTCCCAGAGTATACCAAATCCATTTGCAGAAACACATAAAGCCTTGCTCGGCAGCTCATGAACTCACTGTTCTTCTGCATGAAAGAAAGATTATATTTTAATAGATGTGCTGAGATTTTCCATAAAAGTAACTTCAGGGAGCTTTAGAAGCTGCAATACTCTTTATATTACAATACATGTGCCTTGGGATGTTAATTTATTATATGTTATTTTAATAGCCTCAAAGGATTATAGAGCTTTCAGAAATGTTTACTTTTTTCTTTCTCATAATAGATTTATACGCCTAGTACCCCAAATACAAGAAAGGGAAGGAAGGAAGGAAGGAAGGAAGGAAGGAAGGAAGGAAGGAAGGAAGGAAAGAAGGAAGGAAGGAAGGAAGGAAG
>NC_037676.1:18442612-18495934 GCF_003255815.1 Theropithecus gelada
GAGGGAGGGAGGGAGGGAGGGAGGGAAAGAGAGAGAGAGAGAAAGAAAGAAAGAGAGAGAGAGGGAGGGAGGGGGGAGGGAGGGAGGGAGGGAAAGAGACAGAGAAGGAAGGAAGGGAGGGAGGGAGAGAGGGAAGGAAGGAAGGAAAGAGGAAGGAAGGAAAGAAAAGAAAGAAGGAAAGAAAGAAAAAGGGAGGGAGGGAAGAGGAAAGGAAGGTAGCAAGGAAAGAAAGCAAGGAAGAAAGTAAGCAAGAGAGAGAGAAGGAGAGAGAGAGAGAAAGAAAGAAAGAGAAAGAAAGAAGAAAGAAAGAAAGAGAAAGAGAAAGAGAGAAAGAAAACATAAAAGAAAGAAATCATATAAGGAAGAGTAAATACTTCTGGGAAACCTACATTCTTGATATTTAATTCATCCTTTAATGCAATTTCTCTCCTTCCATGTTTTATACTGCAGAAGAGATTTTATGCCTTACCTTAACAAATGAGTTTTAAAAGTAAACTTAAAACATAATACTGAAACTGCACAAATCTTACGCAATGTATGACCCAACAAAGTTCCAAATTTAACCCAACTGTGTAACCAGCATTCACATAAAAAATGGAATAGTCTCAGCTCCTCAGAAGCCCTCGGCACACCCTGCAGAATCACTATCTTACTCCAAAAGTATTCACTATTCTGACTGCTAACATCATAGATTAGTTGTAACTCTTTCTGAATTTTATGGGAGTGCTCTTCTTCCACTCACCATTTGTTTCATGGAATACATTCATTCATGTTGTGCATGTAACAAACTTCTCCTGTAAATAATCAGATATTTTAGGCTTTGAGGGTCTAAATTTCAGCATGTATGGTGTTTTGGGTTTTTGTTTGTTTGTTTTTTGAGATGGGGTCTCCCTCTGCCACTCAGGCTGGAGTATAGGGGCACAATCCTGGCTCACTGCAACCTCTGCTTCCTGGGCTCAAGCGATCCTCCCACCTTAGCATCCTGAGTTGCTAGGACCACAGGTGCAGGGCACCACACCTGGTTAATTATTTTTATTATGTTATTTTTTATTTTAGGTAGAGATGGGGTTTCACAATTTTGCCCAGTTTCTCAAACTCCTGAGTTCAAGCCATCCACTGCCTGCCTCAGCCTCCCAAAGTGCTGGGATTACTGGCATGGACCACCACAACTGGCCTAAATTTCAATTTTTGATGCAATGACTTATAGTTGCAAAAGCAGTCATAGACAATCCATAAATAAATAAGCAAGGCTGTGTTCCATCAGAACTTTATTTACAAAAAGCAGTAGTGAGCCAGGTTTGGTCCATTGATAAGCCCTATACCATTATTAATTCTATAGGTGTGTGCCACCACATCTGGCTAATTTTTGTAGTTTTAGTAGACATGGGGTTTCGCCACGTTGGCCAGGCTGGTCTTGAACTCCTGACGTCAGGTGATCTGCCTGCCTTGGCCTCCCAAAGTGTTGAGATTACAGGTGTGAGCCTCCACACCCAGCCTGTTTTTCTTAAAAAAAAAAAAAATGTCTGCCCTGGCGCGGTGACACCTTGTGCTCACCCCAGCACTTTGGGAGCCTGAGGCGGGTGTATCACCATGTGTGCTGTGTTCACTGCTCCATCCCTGCATTCTAGAACAGTGGCTGGCATGGCAGGTGATGGATAAATGTTCTCTTATGTGAACATATCGAGACATAAATGTGCCTCTTCCGTTCCAGCGCAGGCTTGGGCGGCCCACATCATCCGCTGGATTCTTTTGTGGGCAGTATCACAGAGCGAATGACATACTGAGTGCCCTGGCGCTGTCCCTACTGCCCGTGAATGCGGAGGTCATCTTACCACCTCCCTGGGCTCCAGATTGCTCATGCTTAACATAAGTGCTTCGGATGGATGGTTTTTGTGTTTTTAATTTTACTGTAGCCTGCAGCTTTTTTATGCAGAGATTTGGCCGATAAAACTGATAAAATCGGAGCTGTTCAGACTAAATTGAGGGAAAATGCCAGAGTATGCCTGCTTGTCCACTTCCGTAACCACCCCACCACAACCCCCCACAACCCACAACCTTCAGCAGTGAGTCCGGCATCTCTACGAAATCTCTGGGTATCTGCAAGGCAGAGTTTAAAAACAACTCAACTGGCTAATCTTTAAGGCCACTTCCAGTTTTAAGATTCCAGTAGCAGATTTTTTTTTTTTTTCTTTTTCTTTTTTGGAGACAGGGTCTTGCTCTGTCACCCATGCTGGAGTGCAGTGGTGTGATCATGGTTCACTGCAGCAGCCTCGAACTCCTGGGCTCAATCAATCCTCCTGCCTCAGCTCTCTGAGTAGCTGGGACTATGGGTGCACATCACCATGCCTGGCTAATTTTTTATTTTTTGTAGAGATGGGGGTCTCCCTATGTTGCTTAAGTTGGTCTCAAACTCCTGGGCTCAAGCTAGTAGCAGATTTTTTTTAAAGGGAGTGGCAAAGATGAGGCCAGAGAGGTAGGCAGGGAAAGGCCTGTGGGTTAATTGACTGCAAAACCACTAAAAGGTTTGAATCAAGGTGATGACTAATCTGATTTAGTTTTAGGAAATGGTTCTGGTTAAACTTGATGGGTGGATATATGCATAAATCCTTCATTGCTGGCCTGCCAGTAAAGTGGCAAAGAATAGGTAGATACGGACATAGAACTAGACTGAGGTACAGATAAAGATAGAGAAAGAGACAGAGATAGATTTAGAGATACAATCCCACAAGAGTAAAGAAAAAGGACAAGAGTGCATAGCAATGGACATGAGGCTTAAATAGATCTATTGAAGATAGTTATGGATAGAAATGTGGTAGGAATTCTCTTAGATGAACAAAAAGGGCTATTACTTTATCTATAAATAAATATGCAGAGAGTAGTTAGCTTATGTGTTTTATAGACCCGTGAAAATCTTAGGATTTGACACCCAGGTACCAAGAAGGTACGGTGAGGTTCTGACCAAAAATGAAGGACTGATTGAAAGTTTGTTTATGAATAGTTACATCCTAGATACCTTCCAAACCCACCTCTACCTTGCAGGGGGCAGGAATACTTTGTACAGGTCACTAGCAAGGCTCTCAAATAAGGAAAAACCAGATATGGTAAGGAAAAAGCTGGGGCAAAATCTCAAAATAATAGGAGTAAATGAAAATTTTCATATTGCACTGGTGAGATTTTACAAACCTCTTTTCCTGTCCTTATCCACAAATGACAGCTGCCTACCACATGTCAGAAACTGATGAGTTTGTCTCTAGAGAAATTGAATGACCAAGAGAAAAGATTGAGACATTAAACATTTAGGAATTCTCCAAAGAAACTGACTCTCGCTGCCTAGCGACCTCGAAGTGAAATGCAAAAGTTAATACGCCTGACGAATGCAAGACTCAGAAGAAAACATTTAAGAAAACTACTATGATACCCTCAAATAAACGTATGAAGATATTGCATCTATATATTATGAATAGCATGCAATTAAATAGAAACTCTAGGAGAATAAATAGAGCTCCTGGAAATTAAAAATACATATGGTAGTCAAAGTTTTAAAAAAGGTAGAAGAATTAAAAGATAAAGACATAGCACATTCCCAGAAAAACAAACAAAAGGATAAAACATGGAAAACAGGAATTAGAAGAAGAGAACATTAGAAGATCAATATAAGAGGTCTAATACAACATCCATGGGAATTATGAAAAGAAAGTGCAAGGGAAATGTAGGGAGAAAATTAATAAAAGAACACAAGAACGTTTTCTAGGATGGAATAGCATGAGTTCTCCGATCAAAAGAACCCATCAAGTACTCAGGAGAATTAATAGGAAAAGACCCAGCACAAAGAAAATCAAACTGACATTGCAGAACATGGGAAGAGAGGTGCTAAGTACATCCAACGAAGGAAAAAGAAAATCCCTTTTGAAGCAACAGGAAACAGAAAGCCATTGAATATAGTATCACGAATAGAAAAAAAATGGTAGCGTTTCTTCAAAATCCTGGGGAGATTTTTTTCAACTAGTGATTGCACGCCCAGCAAAATGTCAATCAACTGTAATGGTGGAATAATTACATATTCATTCTTACAAGGACTCAAAGAAACTCACATCTCATGCCTCACTTTTTTAGAAGTTATGAGAGGACATGCTTCAAAGAAGAGGAAAACGTGGTGCAGGAGGGAACTGCAGGAAGGTGGTGAAGAGGGGTCTCAAGATGACAGATAACTAAGTTGGCAACAGAGCAACAGGACCCGACTTGAGCAGGTAGAGGGAAGGTTCCAGAAGAAGAGTGGTCTCCAGAAAAGAATGGAAATAACAGAATATCGTCTATCATTGATAGAATATCTTTTTCTATCAACGATACAATATCTTTTCTCCAAATACATGTATTTGGAGAAAAACTACTAACAGGACTATGATAGAGTCAATGGGAAAAAATTAATACGACCTTAACAGGAAATTACACAAGTGAAAAGAAAGAGGCAATTCCGGAAAAGCTAGGAGTAAAATAAAGGTAATAAATAAATTCTGTAATGTCACAATGTGGTCATATAAACCCTGGCTGGCTTTAAATACAAATTAAAGTGAATATTTAATTTGATGGGAGTAGGGGAAAAGGAAAACTATATAGTCATTTATAATAACATGAAATCCATAGATAATGTCTAAAATTTATAGTTCAAAAGCAGCAGTCTAAGTTTATTACCAAAATAATGTATAAAGCTAAATATAAGAAAACACAGTTAAAAACGTTAAAAGAGATTATCTCTGGAGAACAGAATATGGGAAGCGGGGGGAAAGAGTGTGGGTATAGCCCATGTTTTTTGGTCATGTGTTATTTAGTTATACTTGATTTTAAAATATGCTCTATGCTTTACTTTTTAAACGTTTACATTTAATATAGATATATTTTTAAATTACTCCTTATGCCCTCTTTTTAAAGAAAGAAATGAAGTTTTATATGAACACCAGCAGGTGGCACTATTTTGTGACTCTCAGAGGGAAAATGCTTCCTCTTCTTCCAAACTCATCTGACTGATTACATTGAATTGTGTAGCATTTCCTCACAAGAAAGAGAAGCTCTAACCGATCAGTCTTTACTGAGAAAATTATTTGTTTCTATAGATTTTAGGCAACTATAAACATTTCCATACTGACTACACCAAACTGAAATAATCAAATTATCCACTACAGTACCTTTTTACTGAGATTCTGCTTTTGTAAAGCAGAGATGAATTCAGTAAGCTCTTCCCGCTTTCATAAATACTTGCCTTCAAGGAAAACCAGCACATTTGTACAGACACAGCCCGTTTACTTACCAACTTAACCTGACTTCATTAAAAAGTACCAATGTTGGAAAACAAATGCTATTGGTTATGACAATACAATTTGGACTCTAAGTAGATGCTGATTGTAAGGAGTACGATTATGAGGACTGAATTGGTTTTACCTAATTTCATCCCCACTAGCTCTACATGATACTGAAGCTAGATCTTGAAGCAACAGAAAAGACGGATCGACTGAGCAGTGCTTTCTGAATGCCTCTCACCTATACTTGCCTCATCAACGCCTGGCCTGTCTGACGCCTGCAAATTGCTCACTTCCTCACCTGGCTGCCTCTGCCAACTTGCTCTGCCACCTGGGCTTCATGCTCCTCTCGCCTGTCACCCACTCCCTGACAGCTGTCTCTCCTTTCCTCTAATGCACCCACTCACATCACTCTCTCTGCCTCACCTGCTCTTTGCTCCATTTAGCAAACAGCATTTTTTCCAACATTGTGTATTTCTGCTGTGAACTATCTGATGCTTTTTCTTCCAGTTCATTTTTTTTTTTCTCTGCATTGGTAATTGTGTGTCTTGGTCTCTTTCTGTGGGTCAGAGTCAGGGTCAGAGTCTTCCCTATTTCTTTCTGGTGACCATCCCTCTGAGCCATACTTTGCATTCTTTCTTCCATGGCCTGTGGCATTCTTAAGGATTCAGTGACAACATTTCAGCTGACAATACTGTGAAAACAGTAAACCAGCTAGACAAAGAAAAATCACCATGGTGCTTACAATAAGCATTTGGTGAGTATAGGAACTAAAGAAGACCGGGCAGGGTGGCTCATGCCTGTAATCCCAGCACTTTGAGAAGCTGAGGCAGGAGGACTGCTTGAGCCCAGGAGTTTGAGACCAGCCTGGGCAACATAACAACATCCCATCTCTACAAAAAATACAAAAAAAAAAAAAAATTAGCTGGGCATGGTGGTGAGTGCATGAAGTCCCAGCTACTCAAGAGACTGAGCGGGGAGGATCAACTGAGCCTGGGAGGTTGAGGCTGCAGTGAGCCATGATCATGACTCTGCATGACAGAGTGAGACCCTGTCTCAAAACAAACAAACAAACAAACAAAAAACAAAATTAAAAAAAAAAACTGATACTGAATAAGTTGGTATTGGTTAACGGCAGAGGTATTTTTGCCTCAGTTTTAAAAATGAGATGTGTAAATGATGAGATCTGGGCTAAATATGGACCAGCTGGGAAAGAATTAGAAACAACAGAGAAGTACGAGACAGGTGACCTCGCTGCCAGCTCCACTCCTCACAGATGGGTGACCCTAAGGCTCTTTTAACCCCAGCTTCTCAGGACTCAAAAGAGACATGGTAATGTACATTTCTGAAGCCACATTCTCTGGACCAGGAGAAATACTGATTTCCTGTCTGTTTTTAAGAGTTGTAATTTTAACATGTGGCTTTTACAATTCCCTTAAATTGGCATATAATAAAGAGCTTCTGGAAAAAAAGGGAACTTATTTATTCAGTGATTAATGGATCATTATATATAAATATAAGGATATCCTTTGTCCCAAAAGAGGAAATTGGGGGAATTTGGCTCCATGATATGGTGATAAGAAATAGAACTCTGTACTTTCCAAGACAATGACCCGGGCATTGACTCAGATCTGCACATAGAACTCACCTGTTTCCAAAAGTGAGTCTGGTCCATAGAACTGTTTGGAATCATTCCATTTCTTCCACAGTCATTGGGTGGGATTAGGAAATCGCTCCCTTAATATGTGTATGTTTATTTATTCAAAACCATTTGTACTCATGAATAAATGTGTATGCAGGAATTTTGCTCACTTCTGATTATTTCTTGAGACATGGAACAAAGAGACACAGACTTGCTTTCCATGGAGCAGAGAGAGCAGACAGGAGCTTTAGAAACTGGCATTAAGAGCCTTAAAAACTGGAAATGGTGAGGGATATATTAGTCCATTTTCACACTGCTATATGCTACCCGAGACGGGGTAATTTATAAACAAAAGAGGTTTAATTGACCCACACTCTGCATGGCTGAAGAGGCCTCAGGAAACTTACAATCATGGTGGAAGGTGACAGGAAAGCAAGGCAAGTCTTACATGGCGGCAGGAAACAGAGAGAAGGAGGAAGTGCCAGATACTTAATCGAACAGCCAGATCTCACGAGAACTCACTCACTATCATGAGAATGGCATGGAAGAAACTGCCCCATGATCCAATCACCTCCTACCAGGTCCCTCCCTCCACACATGGGGATTACAATTTGGATTACAATTCGAGATGAGATTTGGGTGGGGACACAGCCAAACCATATCAACGGGTTTCTCCCCTGACATCTAACACAATACACAGTTGCCACACCAGCCAGGTCTGCTCAATTGTGTTTCCTCCTTTTTTTTCCTTTGGCTCAATAAAATTAAGTATTAAAACAAAACTGGTCTTAGTAATACCCGTATTATGTGGATTAAAATAAAGTTGACATATATTCTTACTTTCCACATGTGTTTGTGAAGCACCAACATGTGCAAGACATTGCTCTCGGTGTTAGGGATACAGCAGTGATGCAGGCAGGCAGAATAACTCAGCAGGAGCTTGTATTCTGAGAAGGGGAGATAATCAATCAATCAATCAATCAGTCAGTCAGTCAATCAATCAGTAACTAGCAAGGAAAATTTCAGATAGTGGTGAGTGAGTGCAGATATGTAATGACTAGACTGGACAGCTACTTTAGTTTATGTGTTTAAGTAGACATTTTAGGCTGAGATTGTGTGAAAGGAGAAGATCCTGGGCCCCCAAAATCACTATGCTAAAGGGAAAATTCAAGCTGGGAACTGCTCAAGGCAAGTCTATCCCCCATTTCTATTCAAAGTCACTCTGCTCACTGAGACAGATGCATATTCTGATATGTAAAGGCTTATCAGAAACTGAAAGAACGCAACCTATCAGTGATCTGGAAGTCCTCTCCCTGCTTCAAGTTGTCCCCACCTTTCTGGATGGAACCAATGTACTTCTTACATGTATTGACTGATGTCTCGTGTCTCCTTAAAATGTATAAAACCAAACTGTGCCCCGACCGCCTTGGGCACATGTTGTCAGGCCTTCCTGAGGCTGTCATGGGTGTGTGTCCTCAACCTTGGCAAAATAAACTTTCTAAATTAACTGAGACCTGTCTCAAATTTTCAGGGTTCACAATTGGAATAAGAATGATGATTATAATGATCCTGGAGGAAGATGCATTCCAAGCATACTGAATTGATGGTACAAAGATGCACAACCAAACCTAGACCCTCAGACAGGCCCCTATATCTGGAGTGAGCTCTCAAAAAGGGAGGGCAGTAGGAGAAAATGGTGGCTGTGTCAGACTTAATCACTCTGCAAGTTTTGATGCTGGCATTTTTGATGTTTGTGCATATACAGACAAAGGTCTGTACATTACAAATGCTCCCTGGCCAACATCAATGTGAGATACATCCCAATTTCATAGTTGCCAAAACATTACAAAAAAAGTATGCCTTTGAATTAATAAAATATAGTGCTTTAGATGTGTTGCAGAAAGTTCTTTGTTGCAGAATGTTTGAAGTCATTTTAATGGAACTCTATTTTAAGCTGTCTTTGTTCAATCTTTTGTGAAGCGAACTATCGCTTTCTTGTTTTCCTTTGTTATAAATCCAAGTACTTAGAATGAAGCTCAAATATAATGAGAATGCTGGCCCAGCATGGTGAATAGATTATTTTAAGAGTAATTGGAGCTCCTGAAAAAACAAGTCTAAATTGTTGAAACTGAAATTGAAATCAAATTTAAGATAAGATGCTCAGGAAAGCTTGCCAACCTCACCCTAGGGTGCAAAGATAAAGCTTTATCAGCAACTTTATTAAGTCTTAGTTGCTAAGTAAGTTCAATTGCTCAAGATAAGATGTTTAAATGTTTAGTATTAAGAGAAGCAACAGACTTATTGCTTTAAAAATAGGTGCAGATTACGATGACTGATCTGGCACAAGAAGCTAGACTTTGTAGGGAAGAAATTTGGGGATCAGATTGTTCTGTCCATTCTTTTCCAATTCCCCTCCAACTCCAGAAGTCAGAGAGATATGCCACAAGGCAGGAGAAGCTGAGAAGTTTCTAGATGACTCAACATGAATTGTGGAGAGTTTGCAAACTTGAAAATACAGGTAATCAGCTCAATAGCACCTTTTCCCAGCTATCCTGGTATTTAATTCTTTGCTAATAATGCTAAGCTTTGTATGATTTTTGGTTTGCTAATACACTGTAACCCTGAAATCTATTGCTAGTTGAAAGCACTACATGTTTAAGTGTGAAATGAACTTAGAGGGTGGAAACAGCCTTGTATTCTAGTTTGGTATAATACATAGAATAATGTGGTCCCAAAGGTGGGTGGAAAATTTTGGGTGTACAGGTTATTTTGCCACCCAGGTAATAAGCGTAGTGTCTGATAGGTAGCTTTTCAATCCTCACCACCTCCCACCTTTCACCCTCAAGTAGGCCCCAGTGTCTGTTGTTCCCTTGTTCGTGTCCATATGTACTGAATGCTTAGCTCCCGCTTATAAGTGAGAACATGTTGTATTTGTTTTGTTGTTCCTGTGTTAGTTGGCTTAGGATAATTGCCTGCAGCTCCATCCACGTTGCTGCAAAAGAACATGACCTCATTCTTTTTTATGGCTGTATAGTATTCCATGGTTTACAAGTACTACATTGCCTTAATCCAGTCCACCACTGATGGGCATCTAGGTTGATTCCATATCTTTGCTATTCTGAATAGTGCAGCAATGAACATATGTATGCATGTGTGTTTACGGTAGAACGACCTACATTCCTTTGGGTACATAGCCAGTAATGGGATTGCTTGGTCAAATGGCAATTCTGTTTCAAGTTCTTTGAGAAACTGCCAAATTGCTTTCCACAGCGGCTGAACTAATTTGTGTTCCCACCTTGAGTTCGTCGGTTTAACACAGCGTTTCCTACAAGGCTGAAGCTCCAGGGGCAGTGGAGAGAGGCTGCACTGGCATCACGGGGATGGAGTGCCCACTCTGACCCTGCTGTCCACATACTTGCCTCCTTTCAGTGAGACCCATCTTCTCTCTGAGGCTCAGATCTGACTCTTTCAAATTTTTATTTCTTGTTTATTTTTATCACTATTTTATTTTAACCACTCTTTTCATAAGACTTTGACCTAATTCTATTTTCAATTGCAGCTTTCTAGAACATTCTGTGCAAACTCAGACTGATTTTGTATGTCCAGCCTTCAGTTGAAAAAAACTGCATTTTGCTGCATTGCCTTAATCCAGTCCACCACTGATGGGCATCTAGGTTGATTCCATGTCTTTGCCATTGTGAACAGTGCTCCAATGAACATATGTATACATGTGTGTTTATGGTAGAACAATCTACATTCCTTTGGGTATATAGCCAGTAATGGGATTGCTGGGTCCACTCTGGACACTTTCACACTGTGCTGCGAGGATAGTCTTTGAGTGCAGGTAATTAAGGCCCCCTAACCTAAGTAGGGGTGGGGGTCTGAGCTGGATGGAGCCAGCAGGTAAATGCTGTAGTCTCATGGCTTTCGACGGATAATTCTGGATGGCATTCTGCATGCTTCTTAGGAGATCACAGGATCATCAAGCTCTCATTGCTCCTAACCACAACCTCCCATCAGGCATATTATATCAGCTTTCCTCTCTCCCTCTTCACTTTCCACTCCCTTACTCCTGCTTCCTGAGATCACCTCCCATATCAGAGTTTTATTGCTGCATTATAGATTACCACCCATTTATTACCTGTATCAGATGCATTACCTGTTCTGTAGGTCAGAGGTCTGATTGGGATTGACTGGGTTCTCAGCTTAGAATATCGCAAGGCTGAAATCAAGTTTCCACCAGGCTGGGCACTTCTCTGGAGGTTTTGGGGAAGAATCTGCTTCCAAGATCATCCAGTTTGTTAGCAGAATCCAGTTCCTTTCAGTGGTGGGACTGAGGTGCCTGTCTCCTGACTATCAGCCAGGGGGTCATTTTCAGCTCCTTTCTGCCTGTCTCCCTCCATTTCCAATGCCTGTCATGGCATGTCAGGTCCTTCCTGGGTTTTGAATCTATCTTCCCCTCCTGCAATCAACTGGAGAAAACTTTCTGCTGTTAAAGGACTCATTTCTTAGATTAGGCCTACCTAGACAATCTCCTTTTTGATTAACTCAAAGACAGCTGATTAGCAACTCAATCGCATCTGCAAAGTCCCTTTGGCCACATAATGTAAATATAATCCCTATCATTATATCTCACCATATTCACAGTTCCAGAAATTAGAATGGGAAATTTTGAAGGATCATCTTTAGAATTCTGCCACCGCACCTCCAAACTAACATACTTGTACTCAAACCCTTACCTCAAGCTCTGCATTCAGGGAAACACAAAATCAGATATTCCATAAATAACAAATGACTGCTCTTTAAAATTCTAGTTGACCTTTTGACTATTCCAACTAAAGTCAAGATTTTAGAGATATTTTCTAATTTTGTTGTCATTTTCATTTCTGAAAACTTGTAAGAGAAATAAGTATAATAATTAAACAATTTCTCAAGCTTCCTTAAGAATGTCTGAGCTATTTGAATCTAAGAATGATAGCTCCTTCTCTTTTGATCTTCTAATTTTATAGTACATCTCACTTCATATTTTATATTCTTCCTTTTCTTCAATATTTACTGCATTTATCTCACTTACTCTTCCCAAGAAGCCTGAGGGGTTTTATTACCCCGATTTCATAGGCAGAAACTGGGGCTCAGTCAGTTTCAGAATATTTCTCAAGGTCACATAGCCAGTCATGGCAGACACTGGATGAAAATCCAGTTTTGTCTGATGCCAGATGCCTATTCCTTCCACTTTGCTGGCTTCCAAAATTGAGCAAATTAAGTATGAAACCTGAGAAAAAGCAGGTTTGCATGGCCCTACATAGAAATACACATTAAGTGGTTAAGTTAGAGAAAATAATGGCATTCAATGCACACTGGCTTTATAGAAAATATAGGGCATAGCACTGATCCAATACCATAATCCTGATTTTCTCTAACAGACTTCCTTCTTCTAGAAAATTCAACGAATCTCAGAGAACATAAACACAGCTCTGTAAGAGTTTCTATGGTTTCACTTAAGCAAAACTGTTCATTAAACATCAAGCTCTTGTTTTTAGAATAAAAATACTCGTATGAATAAATATTTCCCCAAAGGGATCTCTTTCTAGACAATTTTACAGGCTATTCTTTGTGAAGGAAATTTAGAAAGCATAAACCACACAAAAGCCAAAGCAAAATCTTTGGAATTTCATTCACTTCAACAAATAGCCTGAGAGCTTAGTTAGCAGGACAGTTAATTCTGAAAAAGAACTTCTCTAAAACAGAAAGTAGATTGCACTGAAAAATGGGTAGTTGCTTTCAAAGTTGTTTCTGCTTAGTAAACTTTTAATTTCTAGAGGAGACTTATTATCCTATCAAGAATCAAGGTTAATTTTGACAAGAGTATGATTTTCTCTAAACTCCAAATAAATCAAAAGAAGAAAGGACAAAAGGAAGGAAGGGGAAAAGAAGGGATGAAAGAAAGAAAGGAAGGTAGGAAGAAGAAAAGAAGGGAGAAAGAAAAAGAAATAAGGAGAGATGGAAAGAGGGAAGGACAATGAAAGAGGAGATTCTTGTTTGTTAATAAAGCACAGTAACGGATGACTTACTTTAAAATTTGTGATGGCTTTAATATGTCATCATTGCAGTTAACCCTAGAGCCACACTGGTTTGAACCATGTGGTTCCACCTATAGCTGAATTTTCTTCGACTTCTGCCACACCTGAGCAGCAAGATCAACCCCCTTCTCTTCCTCCTCCTCCTCAGCCTACTCCAGTGATGGTGAAGGCCTTTATGATGATCCACTTCCACTTAACAAACAGTAAATACTTTTTCTCTTCCTTAAGATTTTCTTAATAACATTTTCTTTTCTCTAGCTCATTTACTGTAAGAATACAGTATACAATACGTATAACACACAGAACATGTTCTTGGTAAGGCTTTTGGTCAACACTAGGCTGTTAGTATTTAAGTTTTGGGGGAGTCAAAAGTTATACATGGATTTCTGACTAGGTAGGAAAGTGGTATCCCTAACCTGCACGCTGTTCAAGGGCCAACTGTGTTTTTGTTTTGGAGGTAGGTGTCTATGCACACAAGTAAATGATAGAAATGCGAAGTGCTCTCAAATGCCAAATATTCTGAGAGAAGAGAACACCTTGATTCATTATCTTCATTTGTCTTCACAGTGAAGGGAATGTGAATGCTGTATTTATAGTGCTGGCACCATTTCAGCTTGGACTGTAAGTTTCGTGGTGAATACTCTAGGGCCTCAAGGCTCAGGAGCTGGAATGCTCACATGAAGAGCAGAGCAGGAACCAACACAGGGAACACACGGCTTTGCCTCTAACTTTTCTGCTGAGCAGACACTGCTTGAGTATCTTCTTTTCTTTTCTGGGGTTCCTGGCACCAAGGCAACTGCATTGCCTTTCCCTCTTTGGTGAAAATGTCTTGCTGCCTTCAAGATTCTTCCCTGTTTCTCATCTCAGCTCTGCAGCTTCCCTCCTTGACCCCTACCTTTGCTAACATGCCGAAGATGCTTCTGTCTTTCCCAAATAAGCATCTTTTACATGTATTTGCCAAAATAATAAAGACTTAGGTTTTAAATTTCTCAGTAGTTGTGATGGCCTGAATGTTTGTGTTCCCCTAGAACTTACATGCTGAAATGCTAACCCCCTCAAGGTGGTATTAGGAGGCGAGGCCTTTGAAAGGTGCTTAGGTCATGAGGGTAGAGCCCTCATGAATGGATCAGCACCCTTATAAAAGGAACTCCCAGAGAGCTCACTCATCCTCTTTCTGCCATATGAGAATACAGAGAGAAGCTGGTCACCTACAAGCCAGGAAGCGGACCCTCACCAGACACCGAATCTACTGGCATCTTGATCTTGGACTTACCAGCCTCCAGAACTGTGAGAAATAGATGCTTGCTGTGTAAGCCATCCAGTTATGCTATTGGGTTGTAGCAGCCAGTACTAAGACAGGAATGTTCAGTTGAAAAGAACCTCACCACAAGAGAGCCATTCATAACGAGGAAGAGACATTGCCGATGGGAAGTTAGGAATTAATGGAGGCTGTGGGAAGGTGTCCGGAGACTCAATGAAGTCCATGTTTTAATGGTTACAGACTTGTAATATCAACTGGAAGAAAGTTTGGGGTCAGGCTCTTTCAATATCCTTAATTCCAGTCACTAGAGGACTTCCTACTGTCCCACCCATGCAGCCAGACTTTTTTACTCCTGCCACTTGTCACTTTTTCTCTCTAGTTGCTTTTCTTTTCTTTTTTTTTTTTTTTTTGAGATGGAGTCTTGCTCTGTCGCCCAGCCTGGAGTGCAATGGCGCGATCAAGGCTCACTGCAAGCTCTGCCTCCTGGGTTCACACCATTCTCCTGCCTCAGCCTCCCGAGTAGCTGGGATTACAGGTACCCACAGCATGCCTGGCTAATTTTTTGTATTTTTTTAGAGACGGGGTTTCACCATGTTAGCCAGGATAGTCTTGATCTCCTGACCTCGTGATCCACTCGCCTTGGCCTCCCAAAGTGCTGGGATTACACGCTTTTCTCCTCTTTTGAGGCTCCCTCATATTTTTATTCCACCTCTCTCTTCAGTTCCAGGGTCTTCTCTCTTTCACTATTTTCCAGACCCATTTATCACAAGGAACAACACAGCGACCTGGAAAGTCTTGCCTGGGAAATCAAGAGGCCTGGCCTCTGGCTCTCAGCACTGTTACCCTTCACTAGGGATGAGTGCTGGGGAAACACAGTTCCCTGGGCCTCCCTTTTTTGAATGTTTTCTCTGTCCCTTTAGCACTAACATTGTGGAGTTCATCACTTGGTTTATTTTATAACTATCATTTCCTTTCCTCTCAAGATTCCTAGCTAATTCAAATAATCGGTCAGTTGAAATAATCAAAAACATTGCTCCTCAGAGAGGCCCATGTGCAATTCATATGAGCATCACCGGGAAGCTTGTTAGAAATCCCAGTCCCAGCCCAGACCTACTGAGTCAGAACCTGTATTTCAATGGGGTCCCTGAATGATCTCTATGCACACTGAAATCTAGAAATTCTCTTCTCAAGAGGTGTTTGGGCATTGAGCGCAGAGCTCAGGAGCACAGTTCCTGGCAGTCCAAGGGAACAAGACCTGCCGGGGCCACTGATGGAGGGTGTCCAGCAGATTCCAGGAAGCCCATTTTTTCTGATTGCAGCTTTTACTATTGACCTCAGTGACCCCACAGCTTCCTCCTGATGCTACAACTGGAATGGTGCCACCATGCAAGATCCAAGAACATCTTTTACCAGGAACAAAGAGCCAAATGTACCTCCCAGGATAAAGGAGAAGCCAGTGACAAATGAGCATAAGAAAAAATAAGCCTATCCTTCCTGCTTCTTGCAGATTTTGTCTTCCTACAAACAGCCTTCAGTTCTTTCTCTGGACTCCCATTTCTCCACTTCATCTTTCCAAAGGGGAGTACTGATGGGTGAATTCTCCCATCAGTTGCCTTGTACTTAGAAATCCATGTATCTTCCTTGAGTTGTTTCATCAAACTCATCTCAAGTTTTTGCTAACCCATTTGGATAACAGAAAATGCACATGAGAATCTCTGTAACATTTTTAAGGTGCTGTCAAACTTTATGTAGTCAGAATCCTTAACTCCCATCTGACTTCTTTGAATCTAGCATTCTTAACAGTTTTCTTGGAAATGATATTCCCTGAATGAGATAATTATCAAAAATGAGTAAAGGTGGCCAAGATATCTGGCGTATAAATCAAACCCTGGTCCGGCTTCTCTCTGGATACCAAAAGAACGTTGCTTTCCGAGCATCTGCCGGTCCCCCTGCAGCGACGGCAGATGCTGCTGTGGAACCAGCGCTCCTGCTAATCCTGGATGTGAAGGTGAGAAACTCACTTTGGTTATTAATGGAGAAGTAATTCCAGATTTCACATGATCTCAAGTCACTCACAGCCTCAACTTCCTCTTCATACAATACAAGAGAGAACCAGAAGTTATTTTTAAACTACTCTGAACTGCAGAAATAAATATTATATAAGCACCATACATGAGGGTTGATGAATTTTATACCTTAGTCCCTCACTCAGAACCTATGTATTCTTGTGTGATACTTGGTTCTAAAAAGCTTAGATATGTGATTTTGAGGTTGTAATAAATTTTAAAAAAGAAAGACTTACTACAGGTAAGGGCACTGTGACCACTATTTGAGATAAAGGATGCAGGAAAAAAAGCAGAAATCCTATATGTGCAAGTGCACACACACAAAGAGTTGTTTGGGAGCATTTTATGTAGGGACAAAGATCCATTCCTATACTTGCCCCTGAGAACATTATTGTGTTATAACTCAGTATCTCAATTTATATTCTTTTACTTTTTTAAAAAATAGAGATGCGGTCTTGCCATGTTGCCCAGGCTGGTCTCAAATTCCTGGCCTCAAGTGATCCTCCTACCTCAGTCTCCTAAAGTGCTGGGATTACAGGTGTGAGACACTACATACAGCCTCCAATTAATATATATATTTTTGAGACAGAGTCTTAGTCTGTTGTCCAGATTGGAGTACGGTGGTGCGATCTAGGCTCATTGCAACCTCTGCCTCCTGGATTCAGGTGATTCTTGTGCCTCAGCCCCCTGAGTAGCTGGGATTACAGGCATGAGCCACCACACTCAGCTATTTTTTTATTTTTTATTTTTAGTAGATGCAAGGTTTTACCATGTTGGCCAGGCTGGTCTCGAACTCCTGACCTCAAGCTATCTGCCTGCCTCAGCCTCCCAAAGTACTAGGATTACAGGCATGAACCACTGCGCCTGGCAGTATTCTTAACGATAGTGCTGAGTCTTGCCCAAAATGTGAAATGTTCAGCAGTAATAAATAAAGACAGGTAAGCATAAATTATAGTTAAACTGTAAAAATGTATAACCATAGCATATATGCAATTTAGACAAATTTCCATTGAAAATAGTCAAAATAATGTTTTGAGGTTCAATTTAAGGATTCTGACTACATAAAGTTTGACAGCACCTTAAAAATGTTACAGAGATTCTCATGTGCATTTTCTGTTATCCAAATGGGTTAGCAAAAACTTGAGATGAGTTTGATGAAACAACTCAAGGAAGATACATGGATTTCTAAGTACAAGGCAAGGAATCACCTCAAAGAAGTCAGGATGATTCCTATGACTCTGTTTGAAATTATGGATAAAATATTTTAGAGTGCATTAGGGTTTTCCCGAGAAACAGAACCAATACGATGTATATATGTAGAGAAAGAAATATATTATGAGGAATTTGGTTCATGCAATTATGGAGACCGATAAATCACAAGATTGGCAGGGTGAGCTGGCTGGAGACCCAGGAGAACTGATGCTTTGGTTCTAATCTGAGGGCAAAGGCCTAGGAACCAGGAGAGCTGACGGTGCAATTCTAGTCCCAGGGTGGCAGGCTTGAGACCCAGGAAGAACTGATGTTTCAGTTCAAGTTCAAGTCTGAAGGCAGAAAAAAGGCTGATGTCCCAGAGTGAAGATGATCTGGTAGAAAGAGAGCATTCTCTCTTTCTCAGGGAGGGTCAGCCTTTTTGTTCTATGCAGGCCTTCGACCAATTAGATGAGGTCTACCCACAGCAGAGTGGGCAATCTGCTTTACTCAGTTTACGCACTTACATGTGAATCTCATGAAAAGCATGCTCATGAAATTCTGAGAACACCATGGTCCAGTCAAGATACACACGAAATTAACCGTCACATAGGAATATGACAGAAAGAACAAATGTATGTAGAATCATACCCCTCAGGCTAGCAGGAGCTTAGCAATTACTTGGTTCAACTACCAATATAATACTCCAGATCTTACTGCATCTCTGATAAATTATTCTTCAACCAAGATTTAAACAGCTTAGGGGTAGAGGAATAATTCGCTCTATTTAGAGCACATTCATCTTTGAGTAATTCTCTTAGAACGCTCTTTTACATACTGAGGTACAATCAATATCCTCGCAACACCTATAAATGATACCTAGCTTTATCTTTTTTTGGTCTTTAGTGGGGAAAAATCTCAGGAATAGGACTAAGGAGAGGTGAGGTTACCCTCTTCCAATATTTCAAGACATTATTTGATAGAGAAATTGTACTTGTGTTGAAAGGCCATTGTGAGTAAAAGTTATGGAAAGGCAAAAAGAAACATTTAAATAACCATTAATGTCTAACCTTATAATAAACTGCCTGGAAAAACCCTGAGTTTCCCACTATTGGAGGCATTCTAATTTAGGCTTGGCCACCAATTGTCAGGGTACCATACAAAATGTTTCTTGGCCGGGCGTGGTGGCTCACGCCTGTAATCCCAGCACTTTGGGAGACCAAGGTGGGCAGATCACTTGAGATCAGGAGTTCGAGAACAGCCTGGCCAACATGGTGAAACTCCATTTCTACCAAAAATACACAAAAAAATTAGCTGGGTGTGGTGGTGCATGCCTGTAATCCTAGCTACTTGGGAAGCTGAGGCAGAAGAATCGCTTGAACCCAGGAGGTGGAGGTTGCAGTGAGCCAAGATTGTGCCACTACACTCCAGCCTGGGCGACAGAGTGAGACTCTGTTTCAAAAAAAAAAGCTTCTATATTACATGGAAGATTTTGTTTTACAAACTCAAACTTACTCTTACTTATACTATTGTGCCTTCTGGGTTACAACTTCTCAATACTCAGCATTTTAATAATAATAATAAATCACTAAGAGTTATTTAGTGCTTGTTGCACCACACATTGTACCAACCATTTTACATGTATGATCTTTCTTAATCATTTCAACAACCCTATGACAGAGGTTATGGTGTTAGTATTCTCATATGATGAATCAGAAAACCAAGACTTACAAAGATTAACAATCCTGTCTTTAAATTATATGGATTATGAACCAGTGGTTGCCAAGTATTGGCAGTGAAGGGAGAGGTTGATTACAAAAGCACACCAGAGAAGTTCTCTGGATGATGGAACTGTTCTATATCATGATGGCTGAATGCATTGATCAAAACTCATATTAAAAAGGGTAAATTTTACTATGCAAATTACATCCCAATCAACCTGACTTTTAAAATCTTGCCTTTGATCATACAGCTACGTAGAGCCCTTGTGTGTGTGTTAGCATATTTGCAAGTCTGGGTTCTGAAGTTACTTGCTTTTTTCCCGAGGCCTATAATTTGGGTCAAGTGTCACATTTGCAACAGTGGTGCTTTGCCTAAGTTCACAGTTTATGTGGCCAGTACTCCATGGGGATTTCCATGTACAAATAACTTTATCACATTGTACTGTATTTGTCACTGTATTCATCTTTGTAATTCGCTTTTTAGGGCATGGTTTCCAACGTGGCTACACTCAGATTAACTTGAAAGCAAAGAGACATTTTCTTTATCTCTACAATTATAATCTCTATAAATTTAATATCTTTCATAGTACCTGATTCAGGCACTGGGATTATTTTCTTCAATAAATAACATGAGGGAAACTGAGATTTGGATTCAGCATAAAGGAACATTTCAGATGGTCACTGCTGCTATGAGGTGAACCAGGTGCCCATTAGAGCAAGGCTGGCTTACGTCAGAGAACAGAATATTTCTAAAATCACCTTTAACTGAATTTACTCAACACCCCCGCTGCCCCCAAAGATTCAGTGATTTCTCTAAAAGCATAGGGAAAATGGACTTGATGGATTTATAAATACAGAACAGTCTGAGAGATAAGAGGGACACCCCTGGCTTTGCTTCTATTACCACTCAGCTTCCTTTCTGTGCCCACTTTCCCTTCCTTTCCCTTCCCTTCCCTCTTCCCTTCCCTTCTCCCTCCCCTCCTCCCTCTTCCTTCCTCCCTCCTCCCTCTTCCCTATTCCCTCTTCCCTTCCCTTCCCTTTCCTTCTTTAAGACAGGGTCTGGGTCTGTTGTCCACACTGGAGTGCAGTGGCTCACTACAACCTCAACCCCCCAGGCTCAGGTAATCCTTCCACTACATCCTCCCAAGTAGCTGGGACCACAGGTGCACCACCACGCCCACCTAGTTTTTTTTTTTTTTGTATTTTTAGTAGAGATGGAGTTTCTTCATGTTGCCCATGCTGGTCTGGAACTCCTAAGTTCAAGCAATCCTCCCACCTCAGGCTCTCAAAGTGCTGGGATTACAGGTACAAGCCACTGTGCCTGGCCTTTGCCTTTTTTTTCTTGTGTGAACATGGAGGTTCCTCCTGAGGGTAGTTTAAAGGCAAGATTTTGAGGCAATTGATGAATGAAGTCACTAGGTGTAATCAATTTCATAAATGAAGAATATTTTTATAATTAACATGTCTAAAGATATTTTCTAGATTTTTTTAATTGCAACTGAAAGTTGTTACATGTCAAAATAATCTAAGGTGATGAGTATTTATCAGTAAAGACAGAAAAGAAGGGAAAAGGGTAAGTGCCACCTAAGCTGTGAAATATTTTGAAAAGCAAAAAAGAATTCTTATTCTGTTCACATACATTTTGGAAGCCCGTGTCAGATCTGGGCATACTGCACTGGTCATTGAAACTCCAGTATCAATGTGACCATAGACTAAACATGGCCATGGGTGCAGGATGCCGAAATCCTCACAGCACCGCAGCCCTGAGAGGGAGAGCACGATTAGATACTTGGTGCTCAAGGACGGAGACTCACAGGATATGGGGTAGGTGCCCAGACCGCTGCAAGGCAGGCGGTGTGACTTAGGGAAAGTCAGCCAGGGGTCCAGGATTCTCCTCCCACCTGAGTTCATGACCTAAACAAGCCACTACATGTCCGGCTTCCATTTATTACCTGCAACGTGAGATGTACAGAACCGCTGGAGTAGATTTCAGGATAAATCTGGAACCATTTGAATAGCTCATGTATTAAACATTTTAAATTAAATTTTGGTCTGACATTAGGGTTTCTGGAAGTTTCCTAGTTTTCAATATTTGCATGGAGTTTGAAATGTCAAACCATTGTGAAAATGTCTTCCACAGTTTCCAATGTCTAGCCAATCAGGCAAACAGCAAGCCATGTGAATTGAGTAAGATAAAGACATTTTAAAATAGAAAAATCTTGCCCCATAGAACTTGTGTCACTGTGAAGACTGAGAAATATCAGAGAACAATTTCTTAAGTTGCTCAATTGTGGTAGAAAAGGTTAAATAAAAAGGACAAATTGCCTAATATGTACTCCCCTCCAAACCCTGAAAGTGGCAGGCACACAAGGCAGCTCTCTAAAACCAGGAAGTCCTAAAATGAAAAAGTCCAGAAGTAGACATCCGCTGGAGTAAACCACTACAAAACATGTGAAAGTACAAAGTAAATTCTAGAGGAAGCCAGGAAGTCAGAGAATTGCCTAGGCTGGTGTGTAGCAAGATTTGACAGCACAAAGTTATTCACACTATGAATAGCGAATACAAGAGCCTAAGGGTAAATGAACCTAGTAATATATTTATCATCATTTTTACTATTATTTTTGAGACAGGGTTTCACTCTGTCACCTAGGCTGGAGTACAGTGGTACAATTATGGCTTACTGCAGTCTCGATCTCCCCAGGCTCAGGTGAGCCTCGCACCTCATTCTCCTGAGTAGCTGGAACTACAGGTGCATGACAGCATGCCTGGCTAATTTTTTTATTTTTTGTACAGACAGAGTTTTGCCATGTTGCCCAGGCTGGTCTTGAACTCCTAGGCTCAAGTCATTCTCCTGCCTTGGCCACCCAAAATTCTGGAATTACAAGTGTGAGTCACTGTGCCTAGCAATCATTATTAACAGTATGCCTTTTGGTATAGTGTTCTACAAACAACAACAAGAAAAGTTTTCACACCCATTCTCTGATTTGAGACTCTGTATAACTCTGAGGTAGTTCGAGTAGCCCTATTCTATTTAGACACCTGCCCCTGCCTCCCACCCCAGGTGCCAATGGGAACAGCCCACAGAAATCAACAAGAATGTCCTAGAGGTCAAGTGATGCTGTGTTAATTACAAGGCCAGCGAATGGGCACCTTACCCACTCCCATTCCTGGATCTAGAAAGAAGGAACACAGAAGCTCCACAGGTAAAGCTGTGTCTGTTGCACGTAGCCAGAGGTAAGTGGAAAAATTTGGTCTCTATTATTAGAAGGCCTGCACTTCTAAGCTGAGGCCTGAACAGATCCCAACCATTTTTGGAAGCCGTTTTCTCTTATGTAAAACACAGACCCTGGTAATACTACTACCAACACTTGTGATAAGAACAGCATGTATTTGTTCAACAATGTTTACACTCCTACTACATGTAGGCTTAGGCCAGGTAGCAGAGAGATGGAGGTAAATATAGGAATAGGTTCCTCACCAGGACTCTAGTCTAGAAGAAGAGAGAGAAAAAACAGAAAGGTGTCTTGTGAACTAGAAAATCCTAAATGGGTTTATTAGTCCATTCTCTCACTACCATAAAGAAATACCTGAGACTGGGTAATTTATTAAGGAAAGAGGTTTAGTTGACTCACAGTTCCACATGGCTGGGGAGGCCTCAGGAAACTTACAATCATGGAGGAAGGCGAAGCAGGCACCTCCTTCACAAGGCTGGAGGAGAGAAGTGGAGTGAGCAAAGAGGGAAGAGCCCCTTATAAAACCATCAGATCTAGTGAGAACTCATTATCATGAGAACAGCATGGCGGAAACTGCCCCCATAACACAATAATTTCCCACCAGGCCCTGCCTTCGACGCGTGGGGATTATAGTGATTATAATTCGAGAGGAGATTTGTGTGGGGACACAGCCAAACCATATCAATGGGTAATTGCATTTATTTAAAGGAGATGGGAACAGTGGGCATAGCTCAAATGTCAAAAGTGAGAAGAGGGAACTGGGTTTCCGAAGCCTCCTATATGAGGCAGTGGCTTTGCTTCCTGCTTTAGTGGCCCCTGGAGTCCTAACTGTGACTTCTATGTGTAAAATGGCTACAAAATTGGATTTATAACTATTAACATGCTATGCAAGGAAGGCAATGATTTAAGTGTACCCGGGGTATTGTTACATTTCATGTGAAACTTGAAAGGTCACCTGAACTTTGGGGCAAGACCCTCTGTGGTCAAAGGAATGAGGCAAGGCCAGCTCCTCTCTACCCACAGCTTTCCACACAAGATTTAGTTGAGATGTAAATACCAGAATCAAAACAGTTGTGGTGTTGGTAGTATAGTGGTGAGCATAGCTGCCTTCCAAAACAGTTGCTGAGGCCTACCACAACTTTGGGAGGTTGAGGCAGGAGGATTGCTTGAGCTCAGGGGTCTGAGACCAGATTGTGCAACACAGCAAGATCCCACCTCTGAAAAAAAAAAAAAAACCCAGGCATGGTGTTGCGTGCCTATAGTCCAAGCTACTCAGGAAGCTGAGGTGGGAGGACTGCTTGAGCCCAGGATTTCAAGGCTGCAGTGACCTATGATCGTGTCATTGCACTGGATGACAGAGCGAGACCCTGTCTCTAAAAACAAAACAAAAAACAAAAACCATTTGCTGTCGATGGGGCACGCTGAAAGGAAGATGAAACTGATCTTTATTTTCCTCCAGCATGTCAAGTTCTCATAACATTCACCACATACTCAGACCTTTACAAATCTGTGGAGTAGAAATGTGTAAGGGGAAAGGAGAAGGGGAGGAAAGTGTTGGGGACAGGCTATGTGGAGTTAGCTGCAAAAGTAGGAGCAGTAATTGGAAGCTAAGCCAGGTAAAGGGGTTGGAACGCCTGTGTCGCCATCACGGGGGGACCATGACAGTTCAGGGCTCCAGGCCAGACCTTGGAATGGGAAGCCACTGTTTTCCTTGGTCACAGAGAACACCAGGACCTCGACAGTTCCTCTGCAGCCCACTATGGGACAGTGAAAAGAGTAATAGGATGAGGATTGGGAGGCTGGAGCTTCAGCACAACACAGCCATTACTTGGGCAAGTATGCGTCAAACACCAGGGCCTCAGTTTCCAGATCTGTGAAATGGGAGAGCAGGAGCAGATAAGATCAAGAGCCCCTCTGGCCTTGTGACTTGTGGTTATGTCAGGATGGCATAATTCAAACACCAGGGACGTGTGTAATGGATAAGCTTCACTATTTACTAGCTGTGTGAATTTGGAAAAGTCCCTAAACTTTTCTGAGCCCTAGTTTCCTCAGAGTTAAATGTGGATGATGCTTCCTGTCAGGTGGAAGGGACTAAATGAGGGCATGCACACAAAGCCCAGGGCATAGCACTGGTGGTGATGGAGGTTAATTTGTTTCCATCCCCCTCATTGGGGTCCTTTGGTGGGTGCCCTCTGAGAGTCCTGATTCAAATTCTAGCAGGACTTTGGAAGAGGACATCCCATAGGGGAGTCTCAGGGAAAGAGGAGATGGAGTTCAGCCACCCAGTATGCCTTTTATTTTATTTTTTTTATTTTACTTCATTTTATTTTATTTTTTGGTTTAGAAACAAGATCTTGCTTCGCTGCCCAGGCTGGATGGAGTGTAGTAGCATGATCATAGTCCACTGCACCCTTGAACTCCTGGGCTCAAGCAATCCTTTCACCTCAGTCTCCAGAGTAGCTGGGACAACAGGTGTGTGCCTCCACATTGACTAATTATTATCTTTTGTTATGCTGCCCAGGCTGGTCTCAAATCCCTGGTCTCAAGGGATCCTCCTGCCTTGGCCTCCTGAAGCACTGGGCTATAGGTGTAAACCACTGCACCTGGCTCCCAGGGTGCCTTTAAGCAAGTCCTGAGCATCAGTGAGCTTCACTTACCTCACACGCAAAATGAAGGTACTGGCTGGGCGCGGTGGCTGATGCCTGTAATCCCAGCACTTCGGGAGGCTGAGGCAGATGGATCACTTGAGGCCAGCAGTTCAAGACCAGCCTGGCCAACATGGTGAAACCCTGTCTCTATTAAAAATACAAAAATTCGCCTGGCATGGTAGCACAGGCCTGTAGTCCCAGCTACTCAGGAGAGGCTGAGGCATGGGAATCACTTGAACCTAGGAAGTAGAGGTTACAGCAAATCGAAATTGTGGCACTGCACTCCAGCCTGGGTGACAGAGCGAGACTCTGTGTCTAAATAGATAAATAAAATAAAATGAAGATAACTATTTCTTGCCCTGGCTACCTCTTGAGGCTATTGTGAGAGCAAACAGGATGCACATGGAATGTTCTTTGAATTCTAAAGAGGAATTCAAATGCCAGTGCAAGAGGAGAGCGAGGGATGGGTGTCTGCACCACTAAATGGCTTCCTGTGCACTCAGGGGACAGTGGCTATGCATGCCCTGCCACAACTGGCTAATTAAAAAAATATTTTTTTTAGAGATGGGGTCTTGCTATGTTGCTTAGGCTTTTCTGAGAGACAAATTGGCTGTGCTTCTAACATGAAAAGTATGTGTTAAGAAAACGCATGTAAGGGGTCCCAAGTTTGTGCCTCCCTGATCTCCAAGGCCTAATTCTGCCCATTTTAAATTTTCCTTGCTAGTTTCTGCTCTATGGCTTCCAGGCGATGTGCCAACAGAGTCCCGTGCAAGACCCTTGGAATAAGTTCCTCACTTCTTTAAACGACGGATCACGAACATAATTAAATAGGGATTTGAATGAAAGATCAGCTTGTGGGAAAGTGCAAAGGATGCCATCACACGTATTTCCTATTATTAGCTTGAATTTTCAATTTCCTTTAGCTGCCCCGAAGAAGGGAAACCTTCATTAGGCAGTGGAGATGTAGACAGATGGTCCAAACGCCTTTGGAGCCTTCAGAAAATGGTGGCTGTCTCCTCCCATGTTTTGTTAGTCATCTTGGGCACAAAAATAGGCACCTGGGATGGTATAAAGGGAACTTCGCGGGAAAATGCACCTACAATTCAGTTGTAATTGATTAATTTACTTGACTGCCTTCTGGTCATTTTGAAACTTCCTCCACATATATATTTACAACCCTGTGGCAATTATGTAATGATGTAATTATCGGTAAGGTGTATAAGGAAAATATGGTGTCTAGGATTGCACTGATGCAAAATTAAATGTCTGATGACCTGTCTGTATTGTATAATGAATCACCATCATTCAGTAGAATGCTTACATTGGGTTCAGTCACTGTACTACATGTATAGACTGAAAACTGGAAAAATATGCAAAGCTATCAAAAGGTTTGCAAATATTCAGGTACTTGATGTCATGTAGGTAACTTACCTAATAACTTCTATGTTGTCTTGGTGTAATAAAGACAAACTCAAAGTCATGAGGTGGTAGGCTATGGCAGAATTCTTTTTAAGTCCCAGCTGCAAAAGAAAACCAATATCATAAAAATGACAGCTCCACTTACTAACTCCTTGGTAGTTAAATACATTGTACAAGAGCAGGCACTCTTTTCATCTCTCTCCAGCATGTCTTCTCAAAACATGGGCTGATCCCCACTGAAAAGCACCAAATTATGGAGACCTCACAAGATTACTGGTTCAATCCCGTATCTTAAGTGAAAACCTGACAGATTGTTAGCAGATTTTTGGCTAAAAATTTCAACCATTTAAAAACAATCAATCAAAATTTGCAGTGTTTGGAAAAACGAATTCTAGTTGATTAAATCTCCAAGGGCAAACATTTTTACAATGAAATATTTCAAAGTTCAAAATGGTTCCACAGCCACAGCAAAAACAACAACCAAATACGAGTGCTCCCCGAAGAATTCTAAAAATAGAAAACCCAAACCAAAACCAAAATCTGCACACAAAAAATATTACTGCCTTGCAAAACAAATACCCAAATCTACATTCAATAACAACTCTGCTTTATAAAAATAAAATCCCCAAATTTGAGAATACATTATTTCCATGTAATGCAGCTATTCTTGACCTCTTATGCCATTTTGACCATACTGCCCAATTCAATGCTATTGCCATCAAGCTACCATTGACTTTCTTCACAGAATTAGATAAAAACTACTTTAAATTTCATATGGAACCAAAAAAGAGACCGTATAGACAAGACAATCCTAAACAAAAAGAACAAAGCTTGGAGACCAGCTTAAGGCATTTAGAGGTTTAGCCTGCCCTGGGAAAAAAAAAATGCATTCTTTGTCTTGCAACAACATGTTAATAAAGTCTAAAGTTTCTACATAAACAGAACTTGCTTCAGTGGGAATTACGAGGACACAAAGGGTGCAGATCATAAATGGACTATATTAGTGAAAGCCATTTACCTAGCATGGTACAGAGTTTCATTTAAGATTAATGAAAACCCAGTAAGTAGAAAACACTGATATTCTTTCCAGTGGAGGAATCAGGATGAGTCTTAACTTGATACAATAGAAATGTGAGTACTGTGAACAGAAAAATGTGTGCAATATTTGCCAAGTTATATTTTCATAATATTTTATAACCCAAATTTATATTCAATAAAAATACACTCTCTATCTCATTTTATGATCTTTCTGGAGACATTTAAAGGGAGTCATGTTAGCAGTAAGTTATGACTTTATAAAAAGTATTTTAATAAGTTTGTATATTGCATTTAAATTCTCTGGACATATGATTATTAAAAATTATATTTGAACATGGAAAAAAAAAAAAAAAAAGAACAAAGCTGGAGGCATCACCCTACCTGACTTCAAACTATTCTACAAGGCTATAGTAACCAAAACAGCATGGTACTGGTATCAAAACAGATATATAGACCAAAGGAACAGAACAGAGGCCTCAGAAATAGCGCCACACATCTACAACCATCTGATCTTTGACAAACCTGACAAAAACAAGCAATGGGGAAAAGATCCCCTGTTTAATAAATAGTGTTGGGAAAACTGGCTAGCTATATGTGGAAAACTGAAACTGGACCCCTTCCTTACACCTTATACAAAAATTAACTCAAGATGGATTAAAGACTTAAACGTAAGACCTAAAATCATAAAAACCCTAGAAGAAAACCTAGGCAATACCATTCAAGACATAGGCATGGGCAAAGACTTCATGACTGAAATACCAAAAGCAATGGCAACAAAAGCCAAAATTGACAGATGGGATTTAATTAAACTAAAGAGTTTCTGCACAACAAAAGAAACTATCATCAGAGTGAAAAGGCAACCTACAGAATGGGAGAGAATTCTTGCAATCTATCCATCTGACAAAGGGCTAATATCCAGGATCTAAAAAGAACTTAAACAAATTTACCAGGAAAAAAAAAACAACAACAACATTAAAAAGTGGACAAAGGATATGAACAGACACTTCTCAAAAGAAGACATTTATGTGGCCAAAAAACATATAAAAAAAAACTTATCATCACTGGTCATTGGAGAAATGCAGATCAAAACCACAATGAGATACCATCTCATGCCAGGTAGAATGGCGATCATTAAGAAGTCAGGAAACAACAGGTGCTGGAGAGGATATGGAGAAATAGGAATGCTTTTACACTGTTGGTGGGAGTTCAAATTAGTTCAACCATTGTGGAAGGCAGTGTGGCAATTCCTCAAGAATCTAGAACTAGAAATACCATTTGACCCAGCAATCCCATTACTGGGTATATACCCAAAGGATTATAAATCATTCTACTATAAAGACACAAGCACACACACATTTATTTCAGCACTGTTCACAATAGCAAAGACTTGCAACCAACCCAAATGCCCATCAATGATAGACTGGATAAAGAACACGTGGAACATATACACCATGGAATACTATGCAGCCATAAAAAAGGATGAGTTCATGTCCTCTATAGGGACATGGATGAAGCTGGAAACCATCGTTCTTAGCAGACTAACAGAGGGACAGAAAACCAAATACCACATGTTCTCACTCATAGGTGGGAATTGAACAATGAGAACACATGGACACAGGTAGGAGAACATCACACACCAGGGCCTATCGTGGGGTGGGGGGCTAGGGAAGGGATAGCATTAGGAGAAATACCTAAAGTAGATGATGGGTTGATGGGTGCAGCAAACCACCATGGCATGTGTATACCTATGTAACAAACCTGCATGTTCTGCACATGTATCCCAGAACTTAGAGTATATATATATATAAAACAAATTTACCATGAAAAAAAAAAAACATCAAAAAGTGGGCAAAGGATATGAACAGACACTTCTCAAAGGAAGACATTTATATGGCCAAAAAACATATAATAATATAATATATGTAATATTATATATATATATAATTATATCATTCTACAATGACCAGTAGGATAATATAGATGATAGATAGATAGATAGATACATATATATATGAAAATAAATGCCATTTTATAATAGAGAAAAACATTAAAATATACAAAAATTAATTTCTTCCTTTCCAATCAATTAGATCTAAAGACAAGAAGTTCTCTCGTAAGATGAATGAGGCGTTAGTTTTAGGAGACAGACAAGTAACCAACAGGAATCTGTGAGATTAAGAAATAAAAGATCAAACTTGGGAATAGAGTGTAGTCTTGCTCTGAAGGAAAAACCTCCTCTCTGTGTTCTCCTGGTTGAGATCATTCTAGGAACTTAGGGTTCGGATTATTTATATTCATTAGGTATTTTGCAAGATAAAGCAAACAAGAGAGAAGCAGCAAAGCTGGGACCAGTCCAGACACAAACTCGATGCCTATGATGTTCTGGTCTAGGGTTCAGTCCAGGGAGCACCACCTCTCACCTCAATCCAGACCATGGGGCATTAGAAGTCAAGCTGCCAACAAAATGAAGGGACAAAGGTCAGTGGCCACCAACTGCCTGCTAAGTCCTTCCGAAGTCTCCATATTCACAAATACCATCTAAACAGATGCCTCCAAAGGATCTCAAAGAAAATATAAATAAGAAGCTAAGGCATCAAACGGGCTTATCTTCTGATGGACTCTTCTAGGGTGACATACAAGTAGCAGAGTGCAAGAGACAGTTCTCCTATAAGACTTCATGCTCTAGGAAATTCACAAGCACAGAAATCAATCCATTTAAGGACCAGCACCCTGGGGGTGGTTGACTTTGAACACATATAAAGCGTTATCTCCACATTTTCTCTAAGTTCCCACACTGAGAATCGGCCTCTGGGCTCTGGGTTCCGAAGCCATTTCCTCATGTATTTCTTAGGACTGTAATTTTTCAAGGGTAAAATTCTGAGAATTAGGAAAAGTTCTTGCATGTTGCCATAGTAAAAACTGAGCAAGAGCAATTCTGAGTGGAATTCACTTTCTAGTCAGGCGTCAGCACAGTTTCAGATATGTCATCAATTTGAGTAAATATAATATGCAATTTATTTCTTGTCATTGTTTTTACTTATTAGCTTGGGAGGTTTAGCTTTTGGAAAGCAAGATAACATTTCAAAATGATACTACGTCATACCTCAAAAGGAAGAAACATCATTAAGAAGGTACAAATAATCCCTAAACTCCAACATTTATATAGTACTCTTCAATTCACAAGTTCCTCTTAAAAATGACCCCATTTGATTTCAAAACACCCTCATAAGGTAGGCAGGGAAAATATTATAACATTATTTTTACAAATAAAGAAACTGAGAGGCTCAGACTGGTGAGGTCAACCACTGACCCTCAGCTGACATTATTGGTAGAAAAACAAGGACTTAAACCTTTTCCTCTCAGTAGCATTGAATAGTAATTATTTATGTATCTCATTTTCCTTAACAA
This sequence comes from Theropithecus gelada, assembly GCF_003255815.1. Lineage (NCBI taxonomy): Eukaryota > Metazoa > Chordata > Mammalia > Primates > Cercopithecidae > Theropithecus > Theropithecus gelada. Next base: position 18,473,608 of record NC_037676.1, read on the forward strand.
AATAATAATAATATTGATGATAATAACATAACACCCTTGATTCTTGACCCCTGGTGACTTTCCTTTCAGTTCTCCTAAACCACAACTAATTTCAGAATACATACACATAAGGGCAAATTGTAACTTTTTTCTTTAATACTCATTTGAATATTACACAGAAAAAAAAATCAGTAAATATTTATTGAGGGCCTGTGATGTGTTCAGTGATGGGGATATCAAGTGCTTAAGACAATAAGCTGAAAATGTACATTTGACTTAAATAGCACTGAATATTCATATATATCAAACTGTGTACAATTTTGATACATTATATGCATCACAATGTGTAGACAACATGAATCAGTGACTGTTTCACTTTTCATGTAGATATTTTGTCATTTTACATAGAAAAATCAAAGACTAAAGAGGAATAATATCTGGTACTCTGGATCCTCTATTCTTTCACTGGGGAGGTGATACTAATGCAAAAAGCTCTGGTGGGACTAGATGCAGAGGCCGCAGAGGGAGACCAGGACGTGGACTTGTGCCAGCCTGCCTCTGTGTTGGGTTTGTTCAGGCAGGCTCTTCTCGCTATCTGCCCTTCAAATCTGATAATCATTGGCTTGATTTGAGTAATCTGCCCAGCCCTGAAAAGCTAACCCGCTGACTAAGGGGTGGGATATACTCATTGGCTAAACATGGATCCCATGTTCGACCCTAGATCCAGAAGTAGGGATTCATTCTACCCCTAAACATGGATCTATATTGGAGTGGTGGGTAAAAATCTAGAGTGCTTTGACCAAAAGTGGGGAGTCTAGATGGTCAAAAGTAAATAAATAAATAAATAGATGTAATGCAGGGGTTAATCTGTAAAACAACAACAACAGTAACAATAATAAGTTGGTCTGATGCTATATCCTGGGAAGCACAGACCTAACTTACACCGCTTCCAGTGGTGGATCCTGCTTAGTACTGTTACTAGGTATCAGGAATTCTCATTTCTTATCTCAACTTGTTTTGAGAAAAGAAATGAGAAATCCTTAAGAATTCTCATTAAGAGAGAGAACAGGTCCTTTTACACAGATACTTCACACTGAAGTTTATGTGTAAAAAACTTGACTGAAACAAACCAAAAGAATCCTATGAATTTTCCCATATTGTGCCTATAAGTTATCTTTTTTTTTTTTTACAATGTTATAAAGAGGAAACTTTTATTTCAATTTTATAGGTAAAGACAAATTTCCTTTTTCAAAAAATTTTACTTTAAGTTCTGGGATACATGTGCAGAATGTGCAGGTTTGCTACATAGGTACACATGTGCCATGGTGGTTTGCTGCACTTATCAACCTGTCATCTAGGTTTTAAGCCCTACATGCATTAGGTATTTGTCCTAATGCTCTCCCTCCCCTTCCCTCCACCCCTTGACAGGCCCCGGTGTGTGATGTTCCCCTCCCCGTGTGCATGTGTTCTCACTGTTCAACTCCCAGTTATGAGTGAGAACATGTGGTGTTCGGTTTTCTGTTCCTGTGTTAGTTTGCTGAGAATGTGGCTTCCAGCTTCATCCATGTCCCTGCTAAGGACGTGAACTCATTTTTTGTTTTTTTTTTTATGGCTTCACCTATATGTTATTCTTTCACTGCTTCTACTCCATGGTCCCTTTGGACAACACTAAAGATTCAGGTGGAAACCAAAAATAAAATTCTAAGGCACACCCACCCCCCTCACCCAACTATCTGAATGGACTCCCTCCCCAGCCAGGAGACCCCAAAGTTAACCTGAAAGACTAGTTCAGGCCATGATGGGAAGGGTGGGTATGTCAGACATGCCTCATCATGCTCTCCTCCCTTTTGGAATTCAGGAAAAGCTGACCAGCATTTAACATCAACACAGACCCTGAGTCTGATAAGAAATATTTATAATCTATTCTCTCTGAAGCCTGCTACCTGGAGGTTTCATGTACATGATAAAACTTTGCTCTCCACAACCTCTTATCATAACCTAGACATCCCCTTCTAATGATAATACATTTTGCAACCAATTGCCAATCAGAAAATTTTTTAATCTACCTATAACCTGGAATCACCCCTCAACTTCGAGTTGTCCCGCCTTTCTGGACTGAACCAATGTATATCTTAAATGTATTTGATTGATGTCTCATGTTTTCCTAAAATGTATAAAACCAAGTTATGCCCTGACCACCTTAGGCAGATGTTCTCAGGGTCTCCTGAGGGCTGTGTCATGGGCCATGGTCACTCATATTTGGTTCATAATAAATCTCTTCAAATACTTTACAGAATTTGACCTCTTTTCGTTGACACAGAATAGATGACCACCTTCCTTAAATAGCTAATTCCGACCTTCCTCACTCCTCTCCCTCTTGCTCCTGTAGAATGCTACCGTCAATATTCTTAGAAAGATTGTCTGCTTCAGATGAATTTATACCTGACCTAGAGAAAACTTGCTTTTCTTGGTTATTAACCAACATGAAAGCTGCCCTCTTAGGCATTCAAAAAATTCAGTGAAAAAATACTGTTCTAAATATAGCTATGTTAGAGTTAAATGCTTTTTCAACTCATATAAAAATATAGAGGGCCTCCCTCATGAGGCAATACATAGATATAATAACTTACCCAAAACAATGCCATTTAAATAATCTCTGCCTTATTAAAAGAAACAGGCTGGAAAGGGGATTCAAGTCTCAAATGGTTTGTACTATTTCTGCTAATACTTGAGAGTTAGGAAGTGAAAAATCTAGAAAATGAAATTTTCTTGGCTCCCACTTTACTAAATAAAACTCCTAACCCTCGTAACTATGGAGACACATTTATAAATTAATTCCCTAATGACTCATCCTGGGTTCCCTAGAGAACAATAACAATGCTTGAATCAAAAGCGTATGTGCTGTTACTTTTATGGGGGTTGGGGGAGAGACGCAATCCTAGAGAAATAAGAATAAGGGGAAAAGAGGAAGTGAGGCAGGGAAGGAGGAAACACAAATACAAAGAAGTGCCTCATACAACTGGACAAGCTGGTTGCTTCATCTTGCAAGATATCTCCTGAGAATGATATAAAACTACCGTACCCAGGAACAGTCTGCCCACGTCGGGAGGAAAAGTGAGCAATTCCTTATGTTGCAGTAGGAGAAGTGACTTTCTGCTACTTATTACATCTTACTCAGATGCAGAAGCCATATTTGCAAAATTTTTTTTTTTGAAACAGGTTCTCTCTCTGTCACCCAGGCTGATGTGCAGTGGCGAGATCACGGCTTACTACTGCCTTGACCTACCTGGGCTTAAAAGATCCTTCCACCTCAGCCTCCCAAGTAGCTGGGACCACAGGCATGTGCCACTATACCCAGCTTTTTTTTTTTTTTTTGTATTTTACTGAGTTGGGGTTTCACCATGTTGCTCAGGCTGGTCATCTTGAACTCTTGGGCTCAAGGAATCCACCTGCCTCGGCCTCCCAAAGTGCTGGGATTATAGGCGAGACAGCCACCATGCCCACCCTCATATTTTTAATTTATTTTTGTAATTTAATAAACTGTAAAATTCCTTAAGCATGAGGATGGAGGAGCCCAGGGGAAATGTTCCCTTTGCCCTCTAAAGGTTCTACTGAAAAATCAACTCATGAAAGGTAGATTAATTGGAGAAAAGGCATACAAATTCATTAATATGCACATGGGAGAGAATCACAGTGATTACCACCCCCCACGACAATGGGGTTTAGGAGTTTATATACCCTCTTAGGGTTACAAAAAGAATGAGGTCTTGGATTATAGCCAAACCGTTTATGGTGATGGAGAAGAGGAGGCCTCGCTGGCAAAGGTGGTCTTGTCATGTACATGAGGCCTCACAGGTAGCAGCTCTCAGACAGAAAAGATGGCAAATGTTTCTTTCACATGTTTAAAAGCGTCAGAGTCTCAGTTTACCTTTCCTAGATCCGGGCAAGGGAAGGCCTGGTACCTCAGGGCAGATTCGCTACAGATGCACTTGGTAATCACTGGCTTGATTTGGGTAATGTGCACAGCTCTGAAAAACTAGCCCTCCCCAACAAAAACATCTTTGCAGGGTTACATATGTTTGCTGGCTCTCTGAACAGCCATTGCAAAATACGTAAAAAATATTTTGGGGAAAAATATTTTTATTTTCTTCAAAGACAAGGACAAAGACTAGCTTGCACAAAGATCCATTTCTAGCACTTAGCAGTTTCTGGATCCTCCCAATGACCTCTTATTTACAGTCAAGAGACAACACCAAGGGTCAGCGAGACATCCAACAGAATATGTGTTCCTGATACTCAAGACCATGCATGATTAATGAGAGAGGCAGTATTGCCAAGGGGTCAATAATTGTTTTTTAGGGAGTAAAAAGAATCTCTCATATTATAATGGTTTGTGGCCCTCTGAAAGGCCAGCATAACTAAACAGAAATAGAGTACGGGTCAGGTGCCATGCGCTCTCACCTGTAACCCCAGCACTTTGGGAGGCTGAGGCAGGAGGATCACTTGAGGCCAGGAGTTTGAGACCAGCCTGCGCAACAACAGGGAAACCTCGTCCCTACAAAAAAAAATTTAAAAATTAGCCAGGTGTGTTGGCCCATGCCTGTGGTCCCAGCTACTTGGAAGGCTGAGGTGGAAGGACGGCTTGAGCCTGGGAGGTCAAGGCCTCAGTGAGCCATGATTGTGCCACTACACTGGGCAACAAAGCAAGACTCTGTCTGGAAAAAAAAAAAAAAAAATTAAAAAAAAGAAATACAGGAAGTTTGTGGTATTAAAATTTCATGGGTGGGGCACTGTTAGAAAAAAAGGATTGGCTGTGCACAGTGGCTTACGCTTGTAATCTCAGCACTTTGGGAAGCTGAGGCAGCCGGATCATGAGGTCAAGAGATCGAGACCATCCTGGCCAACATGGCAAAACCCCATCTCTACTAAAAATACAAAAATTAGCTGGGCATGGTGGCAGATGCCTGTAGTCCCAGCTACTCGGGAGGCTGAGGCAGGAGAATCGCTTGAACCCAGGAGGCAGAGGTTGCCGTGAGCCGAGATTGTGCCACTGCACTCCAGCCTGGCGACAGAGCAAGACTCCGTCTCAAAAAAAAAAAAAAAAAAAGAAAGAAAGAAAAGAAAAAAAAAAGGTCTATTAAGATCCTCAAAAGGATAGTAAGTTTTAAAAAGATTGAGAAATTCTGCTGTCAGCCACATTCCTAAACTTTCAGGTGACTTTGAGAATACCATGTAATAATTGGGGGTTCAGCGTATTTATCTGTTTGTGGGGAGGGGTGGAGGAAATGGAGATGGCATGAGGAGAGTAACTTTCCAGTTAACCCACTACTAGCCAGGAACAAAGAAGAGATTCAAGGCAGGGACCGTATATTATATTCATCTTTGTGTGAACCACACATTGTAAATAAATGCATAATGAATGAAAAATAAACAAGGAAGTGATTCATGAAGAAACCCAAATTCATTTTTTTAGCAGGATTTGCCAGAATTGACACTGCTTCAAACATCTAAAATTATTACAGGAAAGTTAGTATGAAGTGCTAGCTAATCATTTCCCCTAGGAATCCCATAATTTTTCATCAACGCTCTATCATTTAAAAATAATATAAAATCAATCGAGTAATTTGATAATTTATCTACCTATTATTACCTATGAGATTCTTCTGTTTATTTATAAGTAAATTCACAATACTCAGGTATACTAATTATCAAGAATATAAAGCAGTTGCTTACAGTTTTAATTATATAAATATTATTTCCTCCATGTAAGAGTTAAATGTTCTTTCCCGTCTCTTTCTTTAGCTTTGAGATTGAAACTGAGGCACTATGTAATTCCTGAGACTGAGTTTCTTGGAAACGTAGCACAAATCACAATCAAGCGCATGGGCAAATTCTTGTTAGGAGCCCAGCTTATGCTGATCAGAAGCCAAAATATACTGTAAGAATTAAAATGTGAAATGGCACATATGTCATTTAAAACCTGATTAAATATTCAGCAACGAGGTATGCGTGTAGTTTGTAGAATTATAAATCAGAACTGCTGTTCTCAGAAAGGATGTAATCTTATTTGGGCCACATGATTAATAGAGAGAAAGAACACAGTATTAAAAAGTATGTAGGTAACCCTGGTAATCATGTAGAATAGCTGGTATGCTGGAAGAGTTCTGAAAAGGTCTCTGAGGGTTGGAAGTGCTAAGGACAATTTCATAAAGAAGGTAAGAGATTATCTACATAGATCTGAATAGTCTCAAAGAAACTGTGAATTAATGTTGGATGTTTTGAAGGTAACAAGAGGAAACTGTCACAGTAGGGGTATAGTCAGTGCCTTGAGGGTCCCTGGGACCCAAAAAATAGTGAGAATAGCTATCATTTATTGAGTGCTTAGCCCTGGAACATAAAGTTCTCCAGGACACCGAACAATGAGACAATTCAAAATATTGGTTTCTGGTCTTGAGAAAATAAATGACTCTATTCACTGGGTAAAAAATTGTTTCTAGTTCCTTGTTTCCTAAAGAAAAAAATGCAGGAGGCCCTAATCCAGCTGCAAGCAAACAATTCTTGAATATCATTTTTAATGTTAGAACAGTTTATGATTTTTTAGCATGTAACTAGGAAGGAATTCTAAGAACAGAATGGCATTAATATTAACAAATTTTCCTCCATTATTATCTATTTATTTACAGGCAATAGTATTCCATATGCTTACACCCATGAAAGTAGAATAAGAAGAAAATTGATGCTGAACACTGGATCATTCTAGCAATAACTAACGTTTAACAAACACATCAGTAAATTAAACTTTTAAAAGCCTATACGGCCAGGCCCAGGGGCTCACACCTGTAATCCCAGCACTTTGGGAGGCTGAAGGGGGCGGATAACTTGAGGTCAGGAGTTCAAGATCAGCCAGGCCAACATGGTGAAACCCCATCTCTACTAAAAATACAAAAATCAGCTGGGCATGGCGGCTCCCAGCTACTCGAGAGGCTGAGGCAAGAGAATCACTTAAACCCAGGAGGCAGGGGTTGCGGTGAGCTGAGATCGTGCCACTGCACTCCAGCCTGGGCTACAGAGAGAGACTCTGTCAAAAAAAAAAAAAAAATTCCAATCTATCTCATTAAAAGTTGATTTTCCCATAAAATTTTATTTTTTTACGTTTACTACTTATTAAAATTTGTGGTATATGTGATTTATTATGTAATTATAATGGTACCTCAACCCAAAATATCATTTTAACTCTTGGAGTCTTATCCTTATCATAAATTAAGATAATCTTAATTTTAAAATATATAGTTTGTTATAGTATAATATGAAAAATGATTACTAATACTTACATACAAATACCAAAAGTCCCTTGCTGACTTCTGAACTACACATATATGGGCCAAGGCAATGAAGAACCTAGAGATGTCAGCTTCGTAGGCACAACAGAGCAATGCAAAACAGACCCACAGATGACCCAGACATTGGAATTAGCAGACAAACATTTTAAAATAACTATGAAAATACGTTTAAAAATCTACAGAGAAATATGGATACATGTGGCAGAGTTAGGAGTATTAAGATAATCATAATAAAGAACTAAGTGAAAATTTTAGAACAAAAAATATTTTGTATAAAAAATTGATTGGATGGTATTAATAGCAGATTTTATATAAAGGAGAAAGAACAAGTGAGCTTAAAATTGGATCAACTTAAATCATCCAAAGTAAAGCACCTGGAGAAAAAGGACTTAAAACAGTCAAAATAACCTTCAAGATAGTATCAAGGTATGTGTAACTAGAGCCCTAGAACAAAACAGATCAAGGATGAGGCAGAAAACGTATTTAAATATTAACAAAAGTTTTTCTAAATTTGATGAAAAAGAGCAACTTGCACATCAGTCAATCCCACCAAATCCTAAGAAGGATAAACGCAAAAAAAGACAAACAAAAAACAAATTCATACCTGCAAACATCATAATTAAACTGCTGAAAACCAAAAAAGAAAGAAGACATGGACACATACAGACAATGAGAATAATGAAGGTGATTTCTCATCACAAAAACTAGAGACAAAAAAGAGACATTTTTAAAAAACAAACAAAAGACTGGCAACTTAGAATTCTATACTCAACAAAATATCCTACGACATAAAGATATTTTCAGATTAATTAACAAAATCAGGGACAATTTGTTGCCAGCAAACACACACTACAAAAAACTACAAAAATGAGTTATTTAGGTTGAAGGGTAATGATACTAGATGGAAACTTAGATGTATGACAAATAATGAACACTGAAAGAGATGACCAAAGTTTTAGAAGTTGCTGAGTAAGACTTTACCAAATTAAAAAACTTGTACTCTTTAAAAGGGCACAGTTAATAAAATGAAAAACACACACTGGAAGAAAATAGTTGTAAAAACATAACTGTAAAGTTTGCTTGCAGAATATATAAAAAACTGTAAAAACCTGATAACCTAAAATGAAGAGATTGAGAAAATATTATTAAGTATTGAGTTTATTCTAGTACAAAGTTTGAAAACGGTCACCAGGGAACACAGATTCGAAAGAATGGAAGTCAGTGCTCCTAAGTCGGGAAGTTAGGGGTTTTTCACAGCTAACGCTTGGGAAGCTTAATTAGGTTTCCACATTTTCCACACAGTTATAGTGCTAGCCTTCAATGAATATGATGAGTTGAAGTTTGACTAATCATATTATACTATGATTAGCTATAGTTTAACTAATATGATTAGTTGAAACAGTGCTCATTTTGGGAAAGGCATATTTAACAATCCACATTGAGGATGTAACAATGATGACGTCTTTTGCACCATGTGGTCTGTTAGATGGAAGATAATAAAGGAAGAAAGGTCAGTAATCAGGAGGGGAGGAGGTCGCATCTCTGGCACCATTTAGTTTTTCTTAATCAATTTACAAAACAAGAGCAATGATAAAGAGAGTTAATCTATAATAGGAGAAGCAGAAGTTGCAGTTATATGTTGCATAGCTTAGACCACATGGTCATATTTCCTTCAAGGCTCAACATAATTTTTAGGGTTCCAAAAATGATGATTAAGTTTTAATTACTTTTTTTATAAACTCAATAATAGGGAAACAAATGAACCAATTTAAAAATAGGCAAAATATTTTAAAATATCTGCAGCAATAAAAGGTACACAACTGATGAAGTACCGCATGAAAATCTTTGCAACATCAGAAGTCACTAGGGAAATGCAAATAAGTACCACAGTGATGTATCACTATATATCTGGTAGAAAGCCTTACAAATTTTTACCATACCATCTGCTAGGAAAGATATAGAGCAATGCTTGGAGGGAATGAAAAGTGGCACAACCACTTGGAAAATAGTTTGGTGGCTTCTTATAATGTTAAACATATGCTCATCATACGACCCAACAACCCCTTTCTTACATGTTTACTCAAATGAAGTGAACACGTATATTCACACAAAAACCTGTATGCAAATGTTGATGCTGGCTTTATTTGTAATCATTAAAAGTTTTAAACAACTAAATTATCATCCAAGTGCTTAACGCATAAACAAACCATAACATTCAATTCTTGAAAATGCAGTATGACTTAGTGTATTAGTCAGGGTTCTCAGAGAAACAACTGATAGGAGACAGATAAGCACGTAGATAGATATAGATAGGTAGGTAGATAGGCAGATGAGAAGAGATTTATTATGGGCATTGGCTCACACCATTATGCAGCCTAAATCCCACAATATACCATTTGCAAGCCGTAGAACCAGAGATGCCTTTAGCATAGCTCAGTCCAAGTCCAAAGGCCTGAAAAGTAAAGCAGTTGATGGTATCGCTCTCAGTCCAAGGCAGGAGGCCTAGGAACCTGGAGGCCACGGCCACAAGTTCTGGAGTCCAAAGGCCAGAGAGCCTGGAGTTCCGATGTCTAAGAGCAGGAGAAGATGGGTGTCCCAGATCCAGAAAAAGTGCAAATTCACTTTTTTTCTGCCTTACTGTCCTGTCCAAGCCCTTTGCAAAATTAATTTTAATTTTTTTTTATTATACTTTAAGTTCTGGGGTATATGTGCAGAACATGCAGTTTTGTTACATAGGTATACGTATGCGTGCCATGGTGGTATGCTGCACCCATCAACTCATCATCTACCTTAGGTATTTCTCCTAATGCTATCCCTCCCCTAAGCCCCCAACCCCACAACAGGCCCCAGTGTGTGGTGTTCCCCTCCCTGTGTCCATGTGTTCTCATTGCTCAACTCCTACTTATGAATGACAACATGTGGTATTTGGTTTTCTGTTCTTGTGTTACTTTGCCGAGAATGATATTTTCCAGCTTCATCCATGTCCCTGCAAAGGATATGAACTCATCTTTTTTTGTGGCTGCATAGTATTCCATGGCATATATGTGCCACATTTTCTTTATCCAGTCTATCATTGATGGGCATGTGGGTTGGTTCCCAGTCTTTGCTATTGTGAATAGTGTTGCAATAAACATATGTGTGCATGTTTTTTTGTTTGTTTTTTGTTTTTTGTTTGTTTTTGAGACAGAGTCTCACTCTGTCACCCAGGCTGGAGTACAGCAGTGTGAACTCAACTCATTGCAACCTCCACTTCCCGGGTTCAAGCAATTCTTCTGTCTCAGCCTCCCAAGTAGCTGGGACGACAGGCACATGCCACCACGCCTGGCGAATTTTTGTATTTTTAGTAGAGACGGGGTTTCACCATGTCAGCCAGGCTGGTCTCAAACTCCTGACCTCAGAATCTGCCTCTCTTGGCCTTCCAAAGTGCTGGGATTACAGGCATGAGCCACCATGCCCGATCTCCTGTGTCTTTATAATAGAATGATTTATAATCCTTTGGGTATATACCCAGTAATGGGATTGCTGGGTCAAATGGTATTTCTGGTTCTAGATCCTTGAGGAATCACTACACTGTCTTTCACAATGGTTGAACAAATTTACATTCCCACCAACAGTGTAAAAGTATTTTATTTCTCCACATCCTCTCCAGCATCTGTTGTTTCCCGACTTTTTAATGATCACCATTCTAACTGGCGTGAGACGGTATCTCACTGTGGTTTTGATTTGCATTTCTCTGCTAACCAGTAATGATGGGGTCTTTTTTCATATGTTTTTTGGCCACATAAATGTCTTCTTTTGAGAAGTGTCCGTTCATATCCTTCACCCATTTTTTGATGGTTTTTTTCCTTGTAAATTTGTTTAATTTCTTTGCACATTCTGGGTATTAGCCCTTTGTCAGATGGACAGATTGCAAAAATTTTCTCCCATTCTGTAGGTTGCCTGTTCACTCTGATGATGGTTTCTTTTGCTGTACAGAAGCTCTTTAGTTTAATTAGATCCCATTTGTCAATTTTGGCTTTTGTTGCCATTGCTTTTGATGTTTTCGTCATTTATCCATGCCTATGTCTTGAATGGTATTGCCTAGGTTTTCTTCTAGGGATTTTATGGTTTTAGGTCTAACATTTAAGTCTTTAATCCATCTTGAGTTAATTTTTGTATAAGGTATAAGGAAGGGATCCAGTTTCAGTTTTTTGCATATGGCCAGCCAATTTTCCCAACACCATTGACTAAATAGAGAATCCTTTCCCCATTGCTTATTTTTGTCAGGCTTGTTAAAGATCAGATGGTTGTAGATGTGTGGTGTTATTTCTGAGGTCTCTGTTCTGTTCCATTGGTCTATATCTATACCAAAAGAGATCTATGTAGTCAATGCAGTCCCTATTAAAATCTCAGTGGCATTCTTTACAGAAGTAGAAAAAAACAAAAACTCATACAGGAACACAAAAGACCCCAAATAACCAAATCAATTTTGAGAAATAACAAAGATAAACATTTTCCACTTTCTCATTTTATAATATATTACAAAGCTATAGTAATCAAAACATTATGATACTGGAATAAAAACAGACACATAAAAATGCAACTGAATAGAGATATATAAATCCACACATTTACCGTCAACTGATTTTCAACAACAGTGCAAAGAACACACAATAGGGAAAGGATAGTCTCTTCAATAAATGGTGTTAAAAAAATTAGATAACCACTTGCAGAAGAATGAAATTAGATCCTTATCTCACAGAATAAACAAAAATCAACTCAGAACGGATTAAAAACTTAACTGTAAGATCTGCAACTCTAAAACTACTAGAGGAAAATATAGAGAAAAAGCTTATTGAAATTAGTCTTGGCACAGATTTTTTGGTCAAGATACTAAAAGCACAAGTAGCAAAAGCAAAATAGACAAGTGGGCTTGCATCAAACTAAAAAGTTTTGCACAGCAAAGGAGAAACTGACGGAGTTAAAAGGCAATCTACAGGATGGGAGGAAATACTTGCAAACTATATATCTGATAAGGGGTTAATATCCAAAAAATATAAGAAATTCATACAACTCAACAGCAAAATAAAATGAATAAATAAAAAATAACATGATTTCAAAAATGGGCAAAGGACCTGAATAGACATTTCTCAAAATAAGATACACAAATGGCCAACAGGTACATGAAAAAGGTGCTCAACATCACAAATCATCAGAGAAATGCAAATGAAAACCACGAGGAGATATTACCTCCCAACTGTTAAAATGATTAACTGAAAGATGAAAAGCATTGGCTGGGTGTGGTGGCTGACGCCTGTAATCCTAGCACTTTGGGAGGCTGAGACAGGCAGATCACTTGAGCCCAAGAATTTGAGACCAGCCTGAGCAACATGGTGAAACCCCATCTCTATTAAGAATTCAAAACCTGAGGTGGGAGGATCACCTGAGCCTGGGGAGGTCAAGGCTGCAGTGAGCTGTGATTGCGCCACTGTGTATTCCAGCCTGGGTGAGAGAGTGAGAACTTGTCTCTAAATAAGTAAATAAACATTGGTAAGGATGTGGATACTAAGATGTCAGCTCATCCCAAATGATAAATAGATCCCATGCTCTTCCACTCTCGAACCTTGAAACTACATCACTGGTTTGCCTGGGTCTCCAGCTTGCAGATGGCAGATCACGGAATTTCTCAGCCTTCATAATTATGTGAGTCAGTATCTTAAAATAATAAAGCATATATGTGTAAAATGAATCATATATAGGTAGAGAGACAGATACATGCATACATACATATCTCCTGTGTTCTCTGGAGAACCCTGTCTAATATACCTGGGGCAAGAGATTCTGGGTGGAGACATACAATGGCACCTAAGGCCCCAAGCAGAAGCTGGTGGGAGAGTTCATACTCTTCAGAGTGACTCTCACTAAAAACAACTCCAAACCAGAAAATAACTAGTGTTGGTGAGGAGGCAGAGAAATTGGAATCCTTGTGTACTGCCAATGGGAATGTAAAGTGGTACAGCTACTATAGAAAACAGTATGAAGGTTCCTCAAAAATTAAACATAGAGCTAACATATGATCCAGCAATTCCACTTTTGGGTATAAATCCAAAAGAATTGAATGCAGGAACTAGAACAGATACTTGTATATCAATGTTCCCAGGACCATTACTCACAGTAGTCAAAAGGTGAAAACCACCAAAATATTCAGTGATGAGAATATGGATAAATAAAATATGGTCTATATATCCAATGAAGTATTATTCAGTCTTAAAAAGAAATGAAATTCTGATACACACTACAACATGGATGAACCTTGAAGAACAAATTTTTGTTTCTGGCTAAATGAAATAAACCCAAAACAAAAGACAAATAATATGTGATTCTACTTACATGAGGGATCTGGAAGAGTCAAATCACAGAGAAAGAAAGCAGAGGCCGGGGGTGGTGGCTCATGCCTGTAATCCCAGCACTTTGGGAGGCTTAGGTGGGCGGATCGCCTGAGATCAGGGGAGTTGCAGTGAGCTGAGATTGCATCATTGCACTCCAGTCTGGGCAACAAGAATGACACTGTGTCCGCACCCCCCCGCCCAAAAACAAAAGAAAGAAACATTCAGGTAATGAAAAAGAAGCAGTAAAGGATGAAGAGAGGGGAACAAAAGATGTGACACTAAGCAAACAAAAAGTAAAGTGACATATGTAAATCCAGCTGTACCAATTACAGCATTAAATGTGAATGGATTAAACAAAGTATGTTTTCTGACCACAGTGAGATTATAAACTGACAGCATATAGAAATTCAAAGGACCCAAAATAGCCAAAAGAATGTTTAAAAAGAGTAAAATTGGAGGACAATTTCCTGATTTGAAACTTACTTTACCACCACAGCAATCAAGACTGTGTGGTAGAGACAAAAGGATAGACATATAATCAGTGAAACAGCATTGACAGTCCAGAAATAAATATTCACATTTATAGTCAATTGATTTTTGAGGAGGGTAGGGAAAGAAGAGTCCTTTCAAAAGCAGTGTGGAGTCACTGGATATGGTGCTGAGTCACATGGACAAAAGAATAAACGCACATCCTTACCTCACAGTGTACATAAAAAATTAATGAAAAATGAATCACAGACCTAAAAGTAAGAGCTAAAACTATAAAACTCTTGGAATAAAACATGAATAAAGCTTCATGACCTTGGAGTAGATGATGGTTTCTTAGATATAACACCAAAAGCACATGCAATAAAAGAACAAAATAGACAAATTGGATTTTATCAAAATTAAAATCTTTTTTTTTTTTTTAATACTTTAAGTTCTGGGATACATGTGCAGAACATGCAGGTTTGTTACATAGGTATACATGTGCCATGGTGGTTTTCTGCACCCATCAACCTGTCATCTACATTAGGTATTTCTCCTAATGCTATCCCTTCCCTTGCCCCCCACCCTCCAACAGGCCCCAGTGTGTGATGTTCCCCTCCCTGTGCCCATACATTCTCATTGTTCAACTCCCACTTATGAGTGAGAACATGCAGTGTTTGGTTTTCTGTTCCTCTGTTAGTTTGGTGAGAATGATTGTTTCCAGCTTCATCCATGTCCTTGCAAAGGACATGAAATCATTCCTTTTTTTTTTTTTTTTTTAATACTTTAAGTTCTAGGGTACATGTGCACAATGTGCAGGTTTGTTACATATGTATACATGTGCCATGTTGGTGTGCTGCACCCATTAACTCGTCATTTACATTAGGTATATCTCCTAATGCTATCCCTCCCCCCACCCCCTCCCCACAATAGGACCCGGTGTGTGATGATCCCCTTCCTGTGTCCAAGTGATCTCATTGTTCATTTCCCACCTATGAGTGAGAACATGTGGTGTTTGGTTTTCCGTTCTTGCGATAGTTTGCTGAGAATGATAGTTTCCAGTTGCATCCATGTCCTTACAAAGGACACAAACTCATCCTTTTTTATGGCTGCATAGTATTCCATGGTGTATATGTGCCACATTTTCTTAATCCAGTCTGTCACTGATGGACATTTGGGTTGATTCCAAGTCTTTGCTATTGTGAATAGTGCCACAATAAACATACATGTGCATGTGTCTTCATAGCAGCATGACTTATAATCCTTTGGGTATATCCCCAGTAATGGGATGGCTGGGTCAAATGGTATTTCTAGTTCTAGATCCTTGAGGAATCGCCATACTGTTTTCCACAATGGTTGAACTAGTTTACAGTCCCACCAACAGTGTAAAAGTGTTCCTATTTCTCCACATCCTCTCTAGCACCTGTTGTTTCCTGATTTTTTAATGATTGCCATTCTAACTGGTGTGAGATGGTATCTCATTGTGGTTTTGATTTGCATTTCTCTGATGGCGAGTGATGATGAGCATGTTTTCTTGTGTCTGTTGGCTTTATGAATGTCTTCTTTTGAGAAGTGTCTATTCATATCCTTTGCCCACTTTTTGATAGGGTTGTTTTTTTCTTGTAAATTTGATTGCATTCTTTATAGGTTCTAGATATTAGCCCTTTGTCAGATGAGTAGATTGCAAAAATTTTCTCCCATTCTGTAGGTTGCCTGTTCACTCTGATGATGGTTTCTTTTGCTGTACAGAAGCTCTTTAGTTTAATTAGATACCATTTGTCAATTCTGACTTTTGTTGCCATTGCTTTTGGTGTTTTAGACATGAAGTCCTTGCCCATGCCTATGTCCTGAATGGTATTACCTAGGTTTCTTCTAGGGTTTTTATGACTTTAGGTCTAACATTTAAGTCTCTAATCCATCTTGAATTAATTTTCGTATAAGGAGTAAGGAAAGGATCCAGTTTCAGCTTTCTACTTATGGCTAGCCAATTTTCCCAGCACCATTTATTAAATAGGGAGTCCTTTCCCCATTTCTTGTTTTTGTCAGGTTTGTCAAAGATCGTATGGCTGTAGATGTGTGGTATTATTTCTGAGGGCTCTGTTCTGTTCCGTTGGTCTGTATGTCTGTTTTGGTACCAGTACCATGCTGTTTTGGTTACTGTAGCCTTGTAGTATAGTTTGAAGTCAGGTAGCGTGATGCCTCCATCTTTGTTCTTTTGGCTTAGGATTGTCTTGGCAATGCAGGCTCTTTTTTGGTTCCATAAGAACTTTAAAGCAGTTTTTTCCAATTCTGCGGAGAAAATCATTGGTAGCTTAATGGGGATGGCATTGAATCTATACATTATGTTGAGCAGTATGGCCATTTTCACGATATTGATTCTTCCTATCCATGAGCATGGTATGTTCTTCCATTTGTTTGTGTCCTCTTTTATTTCACTGAGCAGTGGTTTGTAGTTCTCCTTGAAGAGGTCCTTTACAACCCTTGTAAGTTGGATTCCTAGGTATTTTATTCTCTTTGAAGCTATTGTGAATGGGAGTTCATTCATGATTTGGCTCTCTGTTTGTCTGTTACTGGTGTATAAGAATGCTTGTGATTTTTGCACATTGATTTTGTACCCTGAGACTTTGCTGAAGTTGCTTATCAGCTTAAAGAGATTTTGGGCTAAGACGATGGGGTTTTCTAAATATACAATCATGTCATCTGCAAACAGGAACAATTTGACTTCTTCTTTTCCCAACTGAATACCCTTTATTTCTTTCTCTTGCCTGATTGCCCCAGCCAGACCTTCCAACACTATGTTAAATAGCAGTGGTGAGGGAGGGCATCCCTGTCTTGTGCCAGTTTTCAAAGGGAATGCTTCCAGTTTTTGCCCATTCAGTATGATATTGGCTGTGGGTCTGTCATAAATAGCTCTTATTATTTTGAAATATGTTCCATCAATATCGAATTTATTGAGATTTTTAGCATGAAGGGCTGTTGAATTTTGTCAAAGGCCTTTTCTGCATCTATTGAGAAAATCATGTGGTTTTTGTCTTTGGTTCTGTTTATATGCTGGATTACGTTTATTGATTTGCAAATATTGAAACAGACTTGCATCCCAGGGATGAAGCCCACTTGATCGTGGTGGATAAGCTTTTTGATGTGCTGCTGGATTCGGTTTACTAGTATTTTATTGAGGATTTTTGCATCGATGTTCATCAGGGATATTGGTCTAAAATTCTCTTTTTTTGTTGTATCTCTGTCAGGCTTTGGTATCAGGATGATGTTGGCCTCGTAAAATCAGTTAGGGAGGATTCCCTCTTTTTCTATTGATTGGAATCGTTTCAAAAGGAATGGTACCAACTCCTCCTTGTACTCTGGTAGAATTCGGCTGTGAATCCATCTGGTCCTGTACTTTTTTTTGTTGGTAGGCTATTAATTATTGCCTCAATTTCAGAGCCTGCTATTGGCCTATTCAGGGATTCAATTTCTTCCTGGTTTAGTCTTGGGAGAGTGTAGGTATCCAGGAAATTATTCATTTCTTCTAGGTTTTCTAGTTTATTTGCATAGAGGTGTTTATAGTATTCTCTGATGGTAGTTGGTATTTCTGTGGGGCCAGTGGTGATATCCCCTTTATCATTTTTTATTGCAACTATTTGATTCTTCTCTCTTTTCCTCTTTATTAGTCTTGCTAGCAGTCTATCAATTTTGTTGATCTTTTCAAAAAACCAGCTCCTGGATTCATTGATTTTTTGGAGGGTTTTTTATGTCTCTATCTCCTTCGGTTCTGCTCTGATCTTAGTTATCTCTTGCCTTCTGCTAGCTTTTGAATGTGTTTGCTCTTGCTTCTCTAGTTCTTTAATTGTGATGTTAGGGTGTCAATTTTAGATCTTTCCTGCTTTCTCTTGTGGGCATTTAGTGCTATAAATTTCCCTCTACACACTGCTTTAAATGTGTCCCAGAGATTCTGGTATGTTGTATCTTTGTTCTCATTGGTTTCAAAGAACATCTTTATTTCTGCCTTCATTTCATTATGTACCCAGTAGTCATTCAGGAGCAGGTTGTTCAGTTTCCATGTAGTTGAGCGGTTTTGATTGAGTTTCTTAGTCCTGAATTCTAGTTTAATTGCACTGTGGTCTGAAAGACAGTTTGTTATAATTTCTGTTCCTTTACATTTGCTGAGGAATGCTTTACTTCCAACTATGTGGTCAATTTTGGAATAAGTATGATGTGGTGCTGAGAAGAATGTATATTCTGTTGATTTGAGGTGGAGAGCTCTGTAGATGTCTATTAGGTCCGCTTGGTGCCGAGTTGAGTTCAATTCCTGGATATCCTTGTTAACTTTCTGTCTTGTTGATCTGATTAATGTTGACAGTGGGGTGTTGAAGTCTCCCATTATTATTGTATGAGAGTCTAAGTCTCTTTTTAAGTCTCTAAGGACTTGCTTTATGAATCTGGGTGCTCCTGTATTGGGTACATATATGTTTAGGATAGTTAGCTCTTCCTGATGAGCTGATCCCTTTACCATTATGTAATGGCCTTCTTTGTCTCTTTTGACCTTTGATGGTTTAAAGTCTGTTTTATCAGAGACTAGGATTGCAACCCCTGCTTTTTTTTTTTTTTTTTTTTTTTTTCCCATTTGCTTGGTAGATCTTCCCCCATCCCTTTATTTTGAGTCTATGTGTGTCTCTCTATGTGAGATGGGTCTCCTGAATACAGCAAACTGATGGGTCTTGACTCTTTATCCACTTTGCCAGTCTGTGTCTTTTAATTGGCCTATTTAGTCCATTTACATTTAACGTTAATATTGTTATGTGTGAACTTGATCCTGTCATTATGATCTTAGCTGGTTATTTTGCTCACTAGTTGTTGCAGTTTCTTCCTAGCATCGATGGACTTTACATGTTGACATGTTTTCTTTTTTATGGCTGTATAGTATTCCATCAATTTTCTCAAGCTGATGTCAGTCAGCTTCAGCACTTCACATGTGAAGATTTACAGTGCTTGAGTGAACAGGGCATTCTATCTTAAATATCTGAGATTGCTGATATCCAAGTAACCCTGGGGCCCACTCCAACTTGGCCCAGGAATCAGCCCAGAGCTCCAACTTCTGCGTTCTCCTGCCTTTTCACTGTAGACTGTGCCACCTATTCTCAGTCTTCTCCATCAAGTCCTAATGAGATCTATTTTCTTTGACACTTTTCTTCACTGAAGCTGCTAGAGCTGAAGTTTGAGATGGAAAAACCTCCCTCATTCACAGAAGACTGAGCTGATGGGACTGCCTAATTTCTCCTGGCCAGTCAAGCAGACAAACTATGTTCAAGGCCTCTAGAGAAGGCCTTTGTAATGTAGGCTCTAGGTCCTGGCAGATTCCTGCCCCTCTTACATTGCTATTAAGTAATAAGTCAACTGGGTTGACCTTCTGAAGCATGAAATGGTCCCAGGAGCATGTCTAGGGTAGAGTGTATGCAGAAGGCTTGGGATGGTTGTGTAGAGTGTTGAACATGGGTAATCAAATGCCTGCGTACTGAGAGGTGAATGATGTGTGAAGTCCGAGAGTAGAGCTTTTAGACGTAATTCTGAAGACCAATCTGTGTGCTGATTTTCCTGGACGGTTGTTTGAGAACCAAGGCCAAGCCCAGGCAGATGTTCAGTTCTGAGTGTGATGCTTTTGTTTTCACAACCGTGAAGCCTGCTTGTATGTAATACACTGTGTTATTGTTAGACTACTTAAATATCTCAAGCCAAAGATATTGGGACTGGACAACATAAAATAACTTTTTGGATAAAAGAGTATTCTTTGGGCCAGGCGCGGTGGCTCAAGCCTGTAATCCTAGCACTTTGGGAGGCCGAGACGGGCGGATCACGAGGTCAGGAGATCGAGACCATCCTGCTGAAACACAGTGAAACCCCGTCTCTACTAAAAAATACAAAAAAACTAGCCGGGCGAGGTGGCGGGAGCCTGTAGTCCCAGCTACTCAGGAGGCTGAGGCAGGAGAATGGCGTAAACCCGGGAGGCGGAGCTTGCAGCGAGCAGAGATCCGGCCACTGCACTCCAGCCTGGGCGACAGAGCAAGACTCCGTCTCAAAAGAAAAAAAAAGATAAAAGAAAAAAGAGTACTCTTTGACAGGGATGACAAAATAGATTCATAAAAATTTCATTAAAATGGCAATTAACCTTACATTAAAATATCAGTTGAAGTAAGAGTAAAAAGTCACCTGTGAAATTGTACCAGTTGCTATAATGCATTTAAGTCACATAATAAAAATAAAAATGATACCATAAAATTAACAGTATTTATGACAAAGTAGGCTCAGATCTGAATCTTCTTTTTTGGTTTTGATTTCTTGTGTTCAGTTATAAATAGGATCACACTGCTGTGTTCATTTATATATAAACTGCTTTAAAACACAAAGATTTCAATTTATCATTTTTAATTCTGGCTCTTTTATTTAATTATTTTGTGAAGAAAACTAAAAAATGAGTTCTAAGATCAACTAAATAGCTGGCAGTATATACTGATTTTCACCTTTCAAACTTTTACTTCTTCTTTTATTCAATCACTTATTCACGTAAATGTTTGAGTACATACTCTGCTATCCAGCTCTATTCTCATTGGTAAGGATACCAGGACTGTAAATGAGATTTCATTCCCAAGTTCGGGAAAGTCACAATTTCATGTAACACACAGACAGTGAATAATATGATATTATAAGTACAACAATCAAGATATGAACACCACTTTGTAACACAAGGAGATGGTGACTAACTCTCAGAGGGAAACCTAGAAAATTCCATGGAGAAAGAGGTATTTCGAAGTCTAGCAGTTCCTCAAAGACTTAAACATACAGTTACCTTGTGACTTAGCAAATCTACTCCTGTATACTCCAGAGAACTGCAAACATACTGTCCACATAAAACCTTGTACACAACTGCTCATAGCAGCATTAATCAAATACCCCCAAAGCAGAAACAACCCAAACATCTGTCAACTGATAAATGGATAAATAAAATGTGGGATATACAGTGGAATATTATTTGGCAATATAAAGGAATGAAGTACTGATACATGCTTCAACATGGATGAACCTTAAAAATAATACGCTAACTGAAAGCCAGTTATAAGAACCACATACTATATGAATGTGTATGTGAAATGTCTAGAATAGGTAAATCTATAGAGACAGAAACTAGTCTACAGTTGGATACAGGGGACAGGGGATTAACTGCTTGCTAAATGGGTGCAGAGCTTCTTTGGAGGTGATTAAATGGCCTAAAATTTGTGACAGTTGCATATTCCTGTGAATAAACTAAAAACCATTTAATTAGATACTAAGTAGATGAATTGTATATTTAAACTATATCTCAACAGACCTGACTTATATTAAAGTAGTTCATATATGTGAAGCTTTTAGAACAATGCCTGGCACATAGTAAGTGCTATATGAAGGTTAGTTATGATGATGATGATGATGCTGATGATGATATAAAATATAAACTAAAGAAGAGACAACCTTACACCTGCAAGATTGTTAAATAGTTCAGCACCACACAGTAATAGCCAGAATGTCTACAATCACTCATTCTACACTGTAGGTAGAATGTAAATTTGTGCAGTTTCATTGGCAAACAGGTGACTTTACTTATTAGAATAATAAACACTTAGGCTTTTTGACTCAATAATTTTAAAGAATTTATATTTATTATAGCATGGTTTATATTACAAAAATATCTAAGTAACTATCAATAGGTGTCTCATTAAATAAATGAAGATAAAACCAAATAAGAAAATCTTATGTGGCCCAAAGAAGAAAGAAAAAAAAGAACTCTTCCTCAGTGAGCTAATCTCTAAGACATGTTGTTAGGTGAAAAATATAAATTGCAGGCCAGGTGCGGTGGCTCACGCCTGTTATCCCAGCACTTTGGGGGACCGAGGCGGGTGGATCATGAGGTAAGGAGATAGAGACGATCCTGGCTAACACGGTGAAACCCCGTCTCTACTAAGAATACAAAAAACTAGCCGGGTGTGGTGGCAGGTGCCTGTAGTCCCAGCTACTCGGGAGGCAGAGCTTGCAGTGAGCCGAGATCATGCCACTGCACTTCAGCCTGGGTGACAGTACGAGACTCCGTCTTAAAAACAACAACTATATATATATATATATATATATATATATATATATATATATATATAT
>NC_037676.1:18495944-18533564 GCF_003255815.1 Theropithecus gelada
TATATATATATATATATATATATATATATATATATATATATATATATGTGTGTGTGTGTGTGTATATATATATATAAATTGCAGAAGACTGCTCATGGTATGCTGACATTACTGTTTACTGTAAAAAATAAGTTGTATGTGTGTGGATAAATACATACACATGCACACATTTACAAACACATTTATGCTTGTGTGTTCATAGACTTTTCTGGAAGGGTAAACTTCATAAGAAAGGAAACTAGCAGCATGTGGAGAATGACTAGGGGATTGGAAGTCTTAGATCAGAGAAAGATTTTTGTTTCGTTGTACATAATTTTGCACTGCTTGAAATGTCGATTTTAGTGTTTTTGTTTTTGGTTAACAACAGATTACTTTTTCAACTAAAGAGTTAATTGGAAGAAGAGGCTGAACGAGGTGGCTCACACCTGTAATCCCAGCACTTTGGGAAGATGAGGCAGCAGGATCACTTGAACCCAGGAGTTTGAGACTGCCTGGGCAACATAGGGAGACCTCCATCTATACAAAAATTAAAAAAAAAAAAATTAATGAGCCAGGTGTGGTGGTACACGCTGGTAGTCCCAGCTACTCAGGAGACTGGGGTAGGAGGATTGCCTGAGCCTGGGAGGATTGCCTTGGCTCAGGAGGTAGAGGCTGCAGTGAGCCATGGTTGCACCACTGTACTCCAGCATGGGTGACAGAGCAAGACTTTGTCTCAAATAAATAAATAAATAAATAAATAAATAAATAAATAAGAAGAGAATGATATGATGCCAACAAAATTTCCAATCAAATGAAGTTGCCCTCTATTTTTCTAACGCAGATTTGGGCTACGTAAACTTAATTATGTGTCTGTGTATGTATGTGAGTGTTTGTGGTTTTGTGATTGTAGATTCATAGTTAATAAATCTAGTGAAAGTTTAAAATAAAAGGAACCCTGCTTTCTCCCCCATTTGACACTGGATCATCTTTTACTCAGTGTTGTTAATTCACGCAACAACTATTGGCTAAGAACCTCCTAACTTCTCAGCACCAGTAGATGCTGCGGGAAATACCCCAGACACGGAAAGAGCAATACCTCCCTTCGGGTTACTTATGGTTGAACGAAAGAAACAAGAAAGCTCAGATCTGGCCCAGTGCCTCACGCTAGTAATACCAGCACTTTGGGAGGCTGAGGCAGGTGGATCACTTGAGCCCAGGAGTTCGAGACCAGCCTGGGCACGGCAAGACCCCCATCTCTACTAAAAATACAAAAATTAGCCGGGCATGATGGTGCACACCTGTGGTCCCAGCTACTCGGGAGGCTGAGGTGGGAGAATTGCTTGAGCCTAGGAGTTTCAGGCTACAGTGAACCCTGGTTGTGCTACTGCACTTCAGCCTGGGCGACAGAGTGAGACTCTGTTTCAAAAAAAGAAAAAGAAAGAAAAAGGAAAAAAAGAAGGCTCAAATAACAATATAAGAGTTTAGAGTATATTCATTCATTAAGTCAATTCTTTTTCAAGCCTGTTACAAGGGCTTTTTTGGGACATTACAGTATCACCAGGAAGTCAGCAGGGGGCATCTCAAACTCATCTTCTGCTAAATGGGGCTAAGCTCATTTTCAGAGCAGGCCTTTGACATGGGTCTGAAGTTATCTCTGAATGTGAAACCATCAGCAAAAAACATTCATGATGTTCCGTATTTCAATCATTAACTGGGTCTCAAAGTTTTCTTTCATCTACACGGACTTAAATTTTTAATTTTGTTTGGTTTTGTTTTGAAAAAGGGGGAAACTACTTATAAATGAACATGAATTAGAAATCCAATGGGTTATTTGTGGGATAATCTTTATTGTGTGTGAGCTGTCTTCTAGGAAAGGTTTGCATCCTGCTCCCCCTTGGTTCCCCAGTTCCTCTGGGACATCATCTGGATAGTGTGCTCTGTTCTTTTTCTTTTATTTATTTATTTATTTTTTTTTGAGGCAGGGTCTCACTCTGTAGTCCAGGCTGGAGTCCAGTGGTGCGATCTCAGCTCACTGCAACCGCCACCTCCTGGGTTGAAGCAATTCTGGGGCCTCAGACTCCTGAGTAGCTGGGATTACAGGCACCTGCCACCACGCCTGGCTAATTTTTGTATTTGTAGTAGAGACGGGGTTTCACCATGTTGGCGAGAGAAGTCCCTTCCTGGATGCATTATTGCAATGCACTGGCTTTTAAAATAATTCTCTCTTTTTAAAAATTATTTTGAAATGTATCTTCTTAATTTTATTCAGACAAATCTTTTAATGCTGATTATATTATTTTTTCCCCTATCCTACCACATCTCCAGATCCAAGAGCTGCCAGCCTCAACTTCATCCTTCCCTTCAGCAACACATTATCATTTCTGTTCAGAGCCAGTTTGTGCTACAATTTAAGGGACACATGTGAGTAGGTAGTGGTGGCAAAGCCTTTTATGACAATTTTTAGTAAACATCTTTGTTTTTTCTTATTTAAAAAGTCAACAGATTTTAGAATATTTTTTAATATTTATGACTTTGCGTTTATACATTTTATTTGTATCAGTATGTTTTCTTACATTAATTATAATTTTTATAAGGACAAGATCCAACTCAGTACTGATGATCTTTAGAGCCTGCTTACACATTTCATTGTATTTTACTTTAGTAAGAAAGCCAGAAAATAAAAATCTACATTAAAATATGTGTGTACAAAAAACTCTGATTCCCAGGCTACTCCTGTTTGCAACTGCTGCAACATTAAAATATAGCACATGAAATACATTTTTTCCTTCTCTCCTGGGATCGCCAAAGAAAAAACATCTTATGATTTGTGGTTGCTGTTATTTAATCTTCCCTGAGTTTCATCTTCCCTCATCTGTAGAAGGGTAATATTATTGAGTTTGGAGTACTTTTGTAATGATTAAACGCAGGAGAAGATGAAAAGTGCCCAGTGCAATTAGCAGGCCTTCAATCAAAATAAGCTAGCTAGCTAGCTAGCTGGCTGGCTGGCGAAATAATGCTTCCCTACATCCAGAACTTCAAGTTGTTTCATTAAGTATGCACATTAGACTTTTTACTTAGGTCATTTTAAATGTGTCCCAGAGGCAAGTGTCCTTCTACAGGGATACCGTTAGCTTCTTCTCACCTAAAACTTAGTTTGTTATAAAGGAAATGCCAATTATGGAAAAAGTCAAGCCTTTACTACTGAAGGCCGAGTAACCTCGCGGAAGTTTGGATGAGTCGCCTCACTAACGCACATGCAATCCTGACCTGGAGATCATGTGAGTTTCTGCGTTAGAAGGCAGGCACCTGATCGCTCCCAGCGCAGCCAATCAGGAGAGAGTGTTGCCGCCACACCCACCTGCTCGGCGCTTGCCCTGGGAGAGGAGCCAACCTGGCTTGCTTTTCTTTTTTTTTTTTTAACCAGGCTAAGCTGCTATAAATTAAGTCTTCCTGGAAATCTCTTCAACTCTACTGGACGTGCTAATGGCATAGTTCACTTCAAACTGAATTCATATTTAAATATTATATATCCTCCAACTCTTGAGGGCTTTAATTTTGTTATCTGGTTAGCCCGGGAAATCATTTTAAAAATACGTTATAAGTATAAGACTTTACCTTAGCAATTACATAAAATCTCCTTGCAGTTTTCTGAAAGGCACAGAAGTGCAGTTTAGTTTGGTTGTCTTATCAAAAGACATTTATGCATGAAAATAGGCTGCAGGAGTATTCTATGTAAGATAGCAGGCATTTCTGCTCGTCTGTTTATATGCCATTCACACCATGAACACATCCAATGCAATTGTACTCATCTTCTGTCATTTTTTAAAATTAGAGTTTACTACATGATTTTTGGAGGACGGCCACATCATAGTTATTCATCCCTTGCATGGTCTGTTCTGCCACTTCTAAAGTTTTGCGAAGTTTAATTTTTGGCAGGTTTCAAGATTCTCTACATACTTTGTAGGATAGAGTGAATGTGCACAGTACATTGTGTAATAATTGCAATACAAGACAGCGTGTTGTGTTGTGGCATGGAATGCATCAACTTAAAGATAGAACTCTGTTGTGCAGAATACAGACTTTTGAAATATTTGGGTATTATCAACTTTTATTTCATTTTTCGAGAAAAACTTAAAGAGCGAGCCCAGTTTTTAAAAAAGCTTTTCATTGTTCTAACCTACAATTGTACATTGTGTTTGTGCGTGTGTGTGATGGAGGGTGGGATGAGTAAAAGTGGACATTAAAAATATTCACACTATAAATGTAGTAGATTGGAGGTTCTGATTTGATGAGTCAGTTTCTCAGCCATAAACTGAGAGGGGGTTGGGGATACACTTCATTGTCCTTCCTGGCTAATATAAATCCCTTATATTTAAAAAGATATTTAAAAGTATTCCAAGCATTTTGGCAGAAAAGCACAGTATCCAATTTTTTTTTTTCTTATTTTATGTGCATGCCTCTTACCCATTTAAAAATAGCTGTATTGACCTATAATTTACACACTATATAATTCTCCCATTTAAAGTGCACAATTCTATTGCTTTTAGTATATTTACAGAGCTGTGCATCAGCACCATAACGTAATCTAGAACATTGTCATCAACTCCCCCAAAATCTCGCTATTCTTCCCCTCCCCTATTAATTACCCAGCCCCAGGCAACCACTGATCTACTTTTGGTCTCTATAGATTTGTCTATTTGTGGACACTTTAAATGGAATCATACAATATGTGTCATTTGTGACTATCTTCTTTCACTTATAACTCAATACGGCTTTAGATTATTTGACCTCGATGTTCTGCCTCTGAACACAAAATATTATCCTTGCATTCCTTGATGAGTTTGAGGATTGAGAATAATTTGCATGAGGCAAAAATTAGAAACTAGTTAGAGCAAGTAGGCTTTTCTCCATCACATAAGCTGATCCATCTTGCCAATGTTAAAACACCAGATTGTACGAGCACAAGCTGGGACGCAATGTGTGTCCCTGTATCCCTACATTGACTTTGCGGGGGTGGGGGTGGGTGCGGGGTGAGGGAGGGAGGACTGCAAGTGACAAACAGGATTCATCAAAAGAGAGGTGTATTAAAGTGCCGGCCAAATGTAATTTAACAGCTAAACTGTCCCTCCTTGGAAAACAGGTGATTGTTGAGTATTTAACGTGAATCGATATAAACCTGTGTTTGGTGCTTAGACAGGGGGCCCCGGGGAGAGTGGAAACCCTTAGGCTAAGCGAACAGGAGCCTAACAAAGCAAATTTTTCCGTCTGCCCTTTCCTCTTCTTCTCGTTGGCAGGGTTGATCCTCATTACTGGTTTGCTCAAACGTTCAGAAGTGAATTTAGGGCCCTCCCCCCAACTTATGATTTTATAGCCAATAGGTGATGAGGTTTATTTGCATATTTCCAGTCACATAAGCAGCCGTGGCGTGAAAACAGTGCCAGACTCGATTCCCTCTCTTCCTCCTCCTCAAGGGAAAGCTGTCCACTTCTAGCTGCCCTGCCCTCCCCTTTAAAGGGCGACTTGCCCAGCGCCGGACCGCGGCTCCAGCCCTCTCCCGCCCCCGGCTCAGCCGGCTCATCAGTCCGTCCGCGCCTTGCAGCTCCTCCAGAGGGACGCGCCCCGAGATGGAGAGCAAAGCCCTGCTCCTGCTGGCCCTGGCCGTGTGGCTCCAGAGTCTGACCGCCTCCCGCGGAGGGGTGGCCGCCGCCGACCGTAAGTTTTGCACGCAGACTCCCCTCCAACTGCAAACCCGGCGGGTGGCCACTTGCCATCCGAACTGAGGATGGGAAAAAGGAAGTTGGAAGGGGCTGTGATGCGCCCGGGGACTCTCCCAGCCTGGGCACTAGCCCGAAAGGGTCCCTGCAGTGGGATCCAGGAGGGGCCGGGAGGGAATCTCCTCCCGATGGTGAAGCGGCGGCGCCGGGTTCCCGCTTTTTCTCTCTCCCGGGTTCCCGCGCTGTCCCTTCCACTCCGACTGGGACCGCGTTCCCAGGCGCGCGGGCTCCGCCGGAGGTTCGGGGGTGTGGGGGGCGGGACAGCGGAGGCGGGGAGTAAGGGCCCGGCTGGCGGTGACCTGCAGTCACCTCCCTGCCGGAGGGGCCCTGGAATGAAAGGCGCACGGGTCAAGGTGACCTCGGCTTGGCTGGGACTGCGGCTCAGCCCCCGCCTGGGGACCCGCGGGCCGACAGGGGCCCCTTCTGGGGAAGCCAAGGCGCGGGAGGCGTTCCGGGAATCTCAGCCGCACGGGGCACGCTCGCCCTCGCTCCGCTGTGGGAGTGGCAGTGGGTGTGAGGGTGTAGAAGGAACGCGTGGCGCGGAGTCCTGGGGACGCGGAGTCCTGGGAACGCGGCGTCCCGCCCGCTATAGCGCGCCCGGGACTCTCTCCAGCTTCCAGGCTCACATGCCGTCTTTACTTAGTGCCCTGAGAACCCAGTGAGGGGCTGACCCTCCCGAAAACGTGGCGCAGCCATCAGCAATCTGTGGCCGCCGACTCGGGGGTTGCCAGGTCTGCACTTGGCCACCCTTCCTGTCCTGGGGACTGAGGCCAGCTCCGGGCGCCCGGCCCCGCCGCGCCGCTGCGAGCACGTGGGGTTGCCGGGCACTGTGGGCACAACCTTGGTCATTGCAGCCAGGGAACCGCCCGCTCGCTAGGGTCCAGGCGTTCGGGTCCAGATGAGAATGTCTCAGACCTGTCCGCAATGGAGGCAGTCTGCTTAATTCAAAACTCGATTCAGTTAACATGCAACAGCAATATAGAGAGCAGCTGAAGCCATTCATAACACGGGCCAACATTTCCTCTTTTCTTCCTTGCTGGAATTGCAATTAGGGCGGTGTCGCTTGGATGTGCTCTCAGGCGGCACGTCCACGGCGGTTCAAGTTATGATGGAGTCTGTCTATGGCTTGGATTGCCACTGAACGTTTGTTTTACTTTGGCATTAATTTGTGAAACATTTTTGTTAGGTTAAAAAAAAAAAAGTTGGCAGGGAGCAGTGGCTCACCCATGTAGTCCCAGCACTTTGGGAGGCCGAGGCCGGAAGATAGCTTGAGCCCAGAAGTTCGAGACCAGCCTGGGCAACATAGGGGAACACCGTCTCTATTAAAAAAAAAAAAATACAAAAATTAGCCGGGCATGGTGGCCTGTGCCTGTGGTCCCAGCTAGTCAGCAGGCTGAGGAGAGATCACTTGAGCCAGGGGGTTCCAGGAGGCTGCAGTGGGCTGTGATTGTCCCACTGTACTTCATCCTGGGTGACAGTCTCTCTCTCTCTCACACACACACACACACAAACGCTAAGTATAGATTCCATCAAACCAAAATTGGATTAAAAAAAAAGTATCTTTTCTATTGGATCAGTTTGAAAACACTGGAGACTCGATGAGAACGTCTTCAACATCTTAGGTGGGGTATGCTTAACTGGATGAAGCCAATGTTCTCTGAGGCCAGTGTAACTCTTGACTCTTTAAGTGGACACTTATGTGATTAGTTTATTGAGTTGTAGCCAACACATGCTTTTCTTGGCTGTAAATATATTAAGGAAGGATTATTTCAAAGTAGACTTGAAACGACTGCCTCTCATCCCCTCCACTTTCACTCTACTCACCCAATATATAATGCCTCTCTCATCACAGAAACTTTCTCCCTCTTTCTCCCCCAGATGCGTTCATCTAGGAAGGTAAGAATTTCAGGGAGAGAAAGATGTTAGTGTGGTAGAAAGAGAGGCAGCACCTCCTCTGGGCTCTTGAGTTTACTTATTCATTCTGGATTCTTTCTAAGAAGAATATGAGAACAAGAGGCACTGCCCTCAGGCACTTTGTCCTGGGAGCCACCACCATTTCTGCATGGTCCCAGTTAGGAAATGTGAAGAGCTAGGAGAGGGAGAGTATGGTCAGTGCTTAGCAGCTG
Organism: Theropithecus gelada; assembly: GCF_003255815.1. Taxonomy (NCBI): domain Eukaryota; kingdom Metazoa; phylum Chordata; class Mammalia; order Primates; family Cercopithecidae; genus Theropithecus; species Theropithecus gelada. The sequence continues at coordinate 18,503,824 of NC_037676.1, forward strand.
AAGTTCTGCTTACCTGGCCATCATGAATTTCCAGGCTATCTTCCGAGTTGAACATGATGGCAAAGGAGAGCAAAACAGCAGATGTCACTGGAGGAGAGCTCAGTGAGGGAATGATTAATAGCTGTATTAAAAGGTGGGAGTCAGGTACGGGGGAAGAGCTGTGATGGAAAATTTTCTTTCTTTCAGCAGCTTATTTTTAACTCAGCTCTCTATTCTTGCTATATTATGGAGGAAAAACCAGGCCATACAGTTTACTGCCTTATGCCAGATGGTTCAAGAAAGTGCCTTGCAACTTACAACATTTTGCAGCTAGTTTCTTCTGTGGCCACCACAAAGACCGCACTGACTTAAATATGAAGATGTTCCAGCCATCAAAGTGATAGCTGGTGATGATTTTCGATCACAAAGTGTAAGGAAAGTATTCAAGACACGAGTATCATACACATAAGGTAAATTCCAACTTTTATGGCAATAAAAACAACAAAAACACTTATCAGTGTAAAGCTTGGGATCATTTATCCATTAAATGAGTTTGTCACCACAGTGAACTAAATACCATTTATCAACAGAGACTTTCTAACCTGGGAGTAAAATCTTTGTCACAGTGCTTTTGTCACATTCTGTCTTTGGAAAAGTTGAAGGCTCCATTAGCTTCTGAAGGACTAATAGGATAGGGTTCCAATTTAGAGGCTAAGAGTTTGAAATTTACTCTGAACAATGTCTGTTCATTAGACTGCATGACTGCACTTTGTCATCTTGTGGCCATTTTAAGATTGTCTGTGTGCACTGACACCCTTTGAGTGCTCAACAATAGGTATCTACTATGAAGGAAGGAATGGATTACCTTGGGTGATATATATATATATGAAATATATATATATATATGAAAGTTCTGCTGGAAGTGAGCCTGTCAAACTTGTGCCAGTTCATTCCTTTTGCTCTTCCTAGTCTGTGCTCTCAGAATGATCAGATGCTATCTAAGCAGTTTGGTGTAGAATAGAACAAAGATGACCCAATTGGGGTGGCCACACTTTGTCTAATCCAGCCACCTTGCTCACAGCACTCAACCCACTTTGGTGTATGTGCTCATCTGTGTTTTCATACATGTTGAAGTCTCTTTCTATGCAGTCAGGTAGGGGTAATACCATTCTGGCTTGGATTAATTTGAGTGTAGTACAAAGTTTAGAGAAGCTTTTAAGTAGCATGAAAAGTCAGATGCTTTTGGAGGGATCGTGGTAAATGTAGGTAAATGGATTTGCATTTAGAGAGCCTCAACAGCCCTTCATTCAAGATACAGCTATCATGACATCAATAATGTACCTTTGAAAAAAAATTGGCTGCAGAATTAATTATGGTGAAGAATAGTATAGGAGTTAGCACTTACATTTTAACTAAAAAGAATAGCATCCCCATGTTTATGCAGCCTTCCCCCCAATAAAACAACTGTTGGCAAAGTAATCATGGACTTTCATTGTGTTAGTTTGAGACAACTAGATGTTTCCATTTGCCATCCTCAGCAACAAGAAGAAAGTAGTCTCAGATTAATCATGTAAACATTTTGTATTTCACTTAAAAAAATCTTGACTTAAATATGCCCATGTGATGACACTCAACCAAATTATTTCATTAACCAGTCCACAAGATCCCTTTAAATAATGATGGCTTATTACACTTGATGGTCTAATTCAGTGGGGAAATTTTAACACACATCTCTGAACCTATTTTTTAACCCCTCTTTTCAGTAGTGTGGAAGGTTACCCCTAATACTGGAGAAAATTCAGGGTAAAATTCAGGTGATACATATAGGATTTATTCTTACTATTCCATTAATAAAACAATTTTTATAAAAATAAAAAGTAGGCTGGCACAGTGGCTCATGCCTGTAATCCCAGCACTTTGGGAGGCTGAGGCGGGTGGATCATGAGGTCAGGAGTTCAAGACCAGCATGGACGGGATGGTGAAACCCCATCTCTACTAAAAATACCAAAAATAGCCAGACGTGGTGGTAGGCGCCTTTAATCCCAGCTACTTGGGAGGCTGAGGCAGAGAATGGCTTGAATCCAGGAGGCAAAGTGTGCAGTGAGCCAAGGTCACGCCACTGCACTCCAGCCTGGGCGACAGAGCAAGACTCCGTCTCAAAAAATAGTAATAAAATAAAATGAAATAAAGCTGCTTGTTAGATAAGTCAAGAGCATTGTTTACATTGGCATATCTGAGCAGACTAATCAATTCAGTCTGATCATGATATTGATGTTTTTCTTCACCAAATCGACCACATCAGTAATTCAGTTTGTTCTTCAACAAACACTGCCTGAGTCGATAACTATGACTATCAGTCTCAGAGAGCAAATGAATTACTGAGGAAGTCCTGTAGGAATGAGAGAAAAGGGGAGAGAGAAAGAAAGGGGTGGGGAGATAAAGGGAGAATAGAAATTCCAAAGAGAATTGCATTCTCACTGAGTTCTTGTACCTCATGTCATTGCATAAATGTTCATGTCACTCATGTGATGACTTTGATCTGCCTTTAAAGCATCATCTGTTGCTTTCCTGGGATGCTCAATGCTTCCCTCTTTCTAGCAACAAGAATTCCCGCTCTTCCCCTCTATACATTTATCTTTCTCTACGTGCTTTAACTTCTCAGCCTAATTTTGTCTCTGTGAGTTCTTATCTATGTTAGAATAAATTCTTCGTCTTTGTTTACACACTCAGATTTGTAGCTACTTATTTAGGAGTTTAGGAATAAAGATTCCATAGTCAGGAAAGGCATAACTTATAACTTCCGTGTTACCCAAAACTCTCCCCTAAGTGCTTAATATGGACATTTCTGATGAGACCTGATTGGCAGGTAGTACAGAGATGCTAAGTTAAATTCAGGATGGAGGCCTGCCTTTCCTTCCCTCCTTCCTTCCCTCCTTCCTTCCCTCCTTCCTTCCCTCCTTCCCTTCCCGCTTCCCTTCCCGCTTCCCTTCCCGCTTCGCTTCCTGCTTCCCTTCCCTTCCTCCTGTACTCCTCTTCTTTCTCAATTCTAAGGTGGCCTTAATTTCTAAGGGACATGGTAAAAGACAGTCTAGTTAGATGAGTGCAGTCACTTATATTATTTCCATGTATGGAAACTAATAGTTTCTTTATTAACAGCTCCATCAAATCAGTTCACCTGCTACCCAATAGCAATCACAGGATGCACTGGAACAACCAAATATACTGACTGCCCCACAGCCAGGGTCCATCGTCCTACCCATCGCTACATGGTCTAAGTCAGTTACTAGAGAGCTGATTGAAGCTTGGGAAGCACATTCATCTTTAGGACACTGAGACATCCTCGGGGGGTTGCAAACACAGGTAGTGTGAAAAGTATCAGAACATCCAAGAAAAGGAAAGTTTGACTAAGTGCCAATAAGATTTACTATTTCATATCTAACGTAGAATTGAAACTATCACATAGCACACAGAGTGGCACTATTTTCCTGTCAAATGAAAATCATTTGCTTTAAAAGTAAAATGAAAGTCTCTAAATACAAATTTACTAGAGGATGTGTAAATTTCCTACTTTTCATTACATGCTCTGGACCCAACAGAGGGAAACTGGAGCTGTCAGTGAGCCATACATGCAATCTGGTACAGGATCTATGGATTGAATAGACCTTTTTTTGTTTGTTTGTTTGTTTTTCATGGAACTACACAAAGCCAGTCTTGGTCATTTCAAAGAAAATTTGTGGTCATTTCAAAACCACCAGCAATTCCAGGGACACCAAATTGCATAATTCAAGGGGAAAGTGGACTAAAAGTGAATGGCAGCCTCTGGAGTTGTACTGAGCAATATTCTTAAAATATCAATTTGGCAAATAGGTGGTAAGCTAGATCTGTCTGCCAGGTTGTTCAGATCATCTCTGCTTTAAAAAGATTGATAATAGAATATGTTAAAATAAGACTGGTGGAGAGGAGGTATGAGCTATTTAAGGTGGAAAGATGTGGGAGAAGGTGAAATTAACTTAGTTTTAAATTTTGTAAAGCACTTTTTAACAGGAAAAGAAGTTCTTAGGCACTGAAAGCAGAATTAGATCAAAAGTATTCAATACTCTTTTCCATTATCAGATAAATAGTAAAGCTAACAGAGTGCTCTCTGGTTGGGAAGGAAGAAGGTGACCAACATCTTCAAACAAAGATGAGAGGGAGAGCATATTCTTGGTGGACAGATGGATTTATGTGCAGTTTTACTATATGCAAATGAAAGGAGCTTTAAAGATCAATAGTTTAGCATAGATTCTTATTTGAATAAATGATCTTGGAGTGTTTACTCATTGTGACAAAACTCCTTTTCTCATAATTAGAATCATTAAGAAATTTCTCCTACATTTTAGATGATGGAGGTGTATGTGCACATGTATGTGTACGTGTGTGTGATCAACTCATTGCATATTTCTTAAACCACAATATTGTTTAAGGAATTTTAGAAAATAATTACTCAATAAGAAAATGTTGGCCAATTGTAGATAATTAGATAAGGCTGACTCAAATGCCTGTAGTTTCTTTTTATTACCATTATTATTATACTTTAAGTTATAGGGTACATGTGCACAACATGCAGGTTTGTTACATATGTATACATGTGCCATATTGGTGTGTTGCACCCATTAAATCGTCATTTACATTATACCTCCTAATGCTATCCCTAATATCTCCTAATGCTATCCCTCCTCCGTCCCCCGACCCCATGACAGGCCCCGGTGTGTGATGTTCCCTGCCCTGTGTCCAAGTGTTCTCAATGTTCAATTCCCACCTATGAGTGAGAACATGCGGTGTTTGGTTTTCTGTCCTTGTGATAGTTTGCTCAGAATGGCAGTTTCCAGCTTCAACCATGTCCCTACAAAGGTCATGAACTCATCCTTCTTTATGGCTGCATAGTATTCCATGGTGTATATGTGCCACATTTTCTTAATCCAGTCTATCATTGATGGGCATTTGGGTTGGTTCCAAGTCTTTGCTATTGTGAATAGTGCTGCAAGAACATACGTGTGCATGTGTCTTTATAGCAGCATGATTTATAATCCTTTGGGTATATACCCAGTAATGGGATGGCTGGGTCAAATGGTATTTCTAGTTCTAGATCCTTGAGGAATCACCACACTGTCTTCCACAATGGTTGAACTAGTTTACAGTCCCACCAACAGTGTAAAAGTGTTCCTATTTCTCCACATCCTCTCCAGCACCTGTTGTTTCCTGACTTTTTAATGATCACCATTCTAACTGATGTGAGATGGTATCTCATTGTGGTTTTGATTTGCTCAAATGCCTGTATTTTCACTGTTGTTACTATGCCACTCTTATTTTTATTATTGGCCTGACTTCTGCAGTTATTTTGATATTACAGATTTTTAAATTTTGAGTTGGAAAAAAAGAGCAAATTTAGATTAAGAAAAGAGAAGTAGTCCTAGCAGCCTCACGAATCTCCTGAAAGTTTGAATGGCAAAATCTAAAATCTGCAAATTACTACCTTCTTACAGTAAATAGGGAGGATTTATGGGTTGTTTTCTTTTTTTACTTTTTTGCTTGAAAATTAAATGATTTCCTTTAACATAACTTCCCTTTGATTGTGCTCTGCTTTGTGGAGTCTGATTTTATTTGCAATATAATTTACTTCAACTATTCACTGTACCCCATGAAGATTTAGCAGCATTTATAATTATTGTCCATAGTTTCAAAGTTCTCTTCTCACCAAGTTTGGGATTAACTATGAAGAACCAAACTGAACCCTTTCTACAACAAGCTTTGCTGTGGTTTTCAAGTTTTGCCTTTGTGTGGAAGATTGTAATTACATAGTGGGAAAATAAATACTTGGGGAGAGAATTAACCATGGTTCATACACAACACGGGTATTTCTAGACAACCTACTAAATGATTTCTTAGAACATTTTGAAGTATATCTTGCCATAGGAGTGGGAACAGTTTCATACAAAAGCTTCCTCATGCTTCCAACTTTTCTTTAAAAAAATTTTTTTTAATTATTTTATTAAAACTAGAGGCCTGGCCTGATGGCTCACACTAGTAATCCCAGCACTTTAGGAGGCTGAGGCAGGCAAATCACTTGAGGCCAGGAGTTTGAGACCAGCCTGGCCAACACGGTGAAACCTCGTCTCTACTAAAAGTACAAAAATCAACCAGGTCAGGTGGCTCATGCCTGTAATCCCAGCAGTTTAGGAGGCTGAGGCGGGTGGATCACTTGAGCTCAGGAAATAGAGACCACCCTGGGCAACATGGCGAAACTTCATCTCTACAATAAATGCAAATTAGCCTGGGGTGGTGGCACACGCCTGTGGTCCCAGCTACTCAGGAAGCTGAAGTGGGAGGATCACTTGAGGTCGACGGTGCAGTGAGCCAAGATTGCACTACTGCACTCCTTTGGCCTGGGACACAGAACGAGACCCTGTCTCAAAAAACAAAACAAAAAACCCCCCACAAATATTGGAACTATAGCACACAAGAGCCATGCACGAGTCAATGTTCTCCAGGAAAGCGAGCTTCGAAGTAGAATTGAGAGACCTGGTTCTGATCCTCACCCTCCCACTAATACCTGGGTAACCTTGGCCAAGTCACTTAAATTCATGTCTTGAGAGAAGATAGAATTCACTAAGGAATCCCCAAATAGCAGTTCACTTACTTGAAATCATGAACATACACACACACACCCCGACTCAGGAGAGCTTCAGGAAAGACTGGAAGACTTAGGAGAGGTCAATGGTGACTATCTTAATTCAGAGTTAAGGTTGTCTGTCAACTTTGCTCAACGTTGGAGGATCTGTTGTTCTCTTGCAATCCACATTCGTTTTTGAAAACACTTCAGAAACAAAAATAGCATCAGCGGTGGTTACCTGTGAACCTAAAATATACCATTCCAATGAATAAAACCAAGCAACCCTCCAGTTAACCTCATATCCAATTTTTCTTTTTCAGAAAGAAGAGATTTTATTGACATCGAAAGTAAATTTGCCCTAAGGACCCCTGAAGACACAGCTGAGGACACTTGCCACCTCATTCCTGGAGTAGCAGAGTCTGTGGCGACCTGTCATTTCAATCACAGCAGCAAAACCTTCATGGTGATCCACGGCTGGACGGTAAGCGAGGCTCTTTGGGAAAGAGGGGATTAGGGTGGTGAGGTATCCTGATGGGCCTGCCCTAGTTGTTGGGGAGCCAGTGATGGGTCCACACCCCATATCTCGCGTGGTTCTCCTTTACACTTGAATAAACACAGTTCTGGCTCAGGTGGGATCTGAAGCCACAGGTTCATGAGAACTCCCCCTAGGCAGTGCCAGCCTTCATTTTAACACTGTACTTGGTTGGTGCTCTTGAGTCAGAGCCTCCTGCGAGGTGGGTAAAGGACGCTCTGCCCAGCTACAGAGCAGAAGATAGGTGATTGCTGTGGAGAACCGGCAGAACCCTGGCGTGATCCTGCATCATCCAGCACATTGCCAGGAGAACCTTTCTAAAGAAGGCAGCATAGAAGAGTGAGGAGAGGGCTGGAGTGGAGTGAGGAAGTATGGGGTCCGTGTTGGCTTTGCCATTCCCCAGCTCTGTGCTATGGATCAAGTCACTTGTCATCTCTGGGTCTCCATTTACTGATCTGTAAAGCAGAGGTTGTACTAGCTATTCCTAAGAACACTCTACTTCCAAAATTTTCAGTTGTCAACTTTAGGGAACTTCTCTAGAAATTTTTTTAAAAAAAGAGTTGGGCCGGGAACTGACATGCCAGATGATTAGAAAAAGTGAAACTGTGATTAAATTTACTTTTAAAAATATTGACAAAAGTCCTCTAATATGTCACATGGTCACTTTACGTTATGCAGTTCTTGCTTAGTTTGTTTTAAAATGTTTCAATCCCAAGTGAGTAGACTGTGTAATTTATTTAAAAGCATTTATGTAAAATGGATTGTAAAAGATATATTATCTATCCATTATGTCAGAGCTTGTGAATATTATAATACCAATTTCTAGAGAGAACTAGCTAAAAATAACATTCATCTAGTCCACATTTCCTTTCCTACATAATTTAAGTGCCTTTGTTATTGACTGAAGAGGACAATTGCTACAATTTTTATAGAGATGAAGACTACTACCAACAGAATTCACACAGATGTTTACTAAAATACAGCCATTTACTATATTAACATAGTAAATTCAATATTTTGTGATAAAAGCTCAAATTCCTAAACATAAATCCTTTTATATTTTAATAGGTATAAGTAGGAAAAAGGAATCTTCTTCTTTTTTGAGACGGAGTCTCACTCTATTGTCCAGGCTGGAGTGCAGTGGCACGATCTCAGCCTACTGCAACCTCTGCCACCTGGTCTCAAGAGATTCTCCTGCCTGAGCCTCCCGACTGGCTGGGACTACAGGCACCCACCACCACACCTGGCTAATTTTGGTATTTTTAGCACAAGCGGGGTTTCACCCTGCTAGCCAGGCTGGTCTCGAACTCCTGACCTCAAGTGATCCACCCACCTTGGCCTCCCAAAAGTGTTGGGATTACGGGTGTGAGCCATTGCGTCTGGCCCAGAAAAAAGGAATCTTTAGAGGCCCTTTGGTTATATGCAGAAATTGACTTTTAATACTTTTCAAAAAATCTGAGCTTAATAAATGCACTTATACAACAGAAATAAATCGAGGATCTCAGGCATCTCAATCTTATCCCTGAGAGAATTTTATACTTTGGGAAGTTATGGAAAAAACGTTTCTTTTTCATACCAAGATGACATGACCAACCCAGTATCAACAGATGGTGCCACTTCCTATCATCGGTCCTACCGCCCCACTAAGCCCACCTGTATCTTTCATATCATGTGTCCTGACATTTTGAGTGCTTGAGCCCAGAGACTGTTGTCTGGCTGTGGGACTGAGTTGCGTCTGTGCAAGAATTAAGCCAGCCACACTGATCTTGATTATCTCACTGAACTTACTGGCAGGGTCAGGTGGCCCACCTGGTACAGGCAGCAGGAAGGGCTTCAGTTCAGCTCCATGTCTAAAAACCAAAGATTTAAAACATAGTAATTATTGAACCTCAGAAGAAACACTCAGATTGAAAGAACTTAGAAAATAAGATCCTTTTTGAGTTGAGGAAGGTGAGTACTTAAATTTTTCACTCGCTTTGTTTGTGGTTACTTACATCACTGTTTTATGTTGATCAGAAAGAAAGGATTCAATTAGCTATCGTGCAGTTAATAAAAGTGTCAGCCACTGTAGGAGTAAGTTGGATGACCAGCCATTTTAGATTGCTTAACTTAGAAACACTGGGCCAGGAGCGGTGGCTCATGCCTGTGATCACAGCACTTTGGGAGGCCAAGGCAGGCAGATCACTGGAGGTCAGGAGTTTGAGACCAGCCTGGCCAACATGGGGAAACCCCATCTCTACTAAAAAAAAATACAAAAAAAAATAGCCAGGTATGGTGGTACGTGCTTGTAATCCCAGCTACTCAGGAGGCTGAGGCAGGAGAATTGCTTGAACCAAGGAGGCGGAGGTTGCAGTGAGCTGAGATCATGCCACTGCACTCTAGCCTGGGTAAGACAGTGAGACTCTGCCAAAAGAAAGAAAAGAAAGGAAAGAAAGGAGGGGAAAAAAGGAAGGAAGGAGGGAAAGAAGGGAGGGAGGGAGGGAAGGAGAAAGGGAGAGAGGACAAAGAAAAGAGAAACACTAGTAGTATGGAAAAACTTCTAATAGGGGCCTAGAGTAAACCCAGTTTTCTTGCTTTATCTGAAATAAGCTGCCTGGGGACTCACAGGCACAGATGAAGGGAACTGAGGAGGCTCTCTAGCTGTGTCATGAGATTCCCAAAAGAATGCTTAGCATGTAGCATGCATGTGATGCATCCCAGCATGTTGCTTAGGCACAGCTATCTTGGAGCTTTGCCACTTGCTTGGATGTCATTAGCTTTAAGTACAGGGTTCCCATGGTGAAGTAGGGGATCCTGGCTGAAACAGGGGGCCATTAACATTACATTCTGAAGAAATGACATCATCCTCTCTTGATCTTGAAAGCCAACTACAAAGGGTGCCCAACACCCCAACCTTGAAGGGAGGCGAAGGCGTGTGGGACCGGACCGATTCCTCAGGTTTCTGCTCCTAGCCAGGTGCTCCTGCTAGTTTCCTCAAAGACCCGCTTTGCATTCAGACCAATCTTTTCTCTTAATAGTATAAATTATCAAAATTTTGCTGAATGTCTAAAATATACTTTTTAAATGGAAAGCATGGTGAACTCCAATCTGCTGTTCCTCAACTCAATGTCTTCCTGGCATACTTAGATCTGCCTTGGAAGGGACAGACCTGTCTCTGAACACTCTTCTGTTATTTGATTTTTTCTATCTGTGCCAACGGGCTTCCTTCCAAGTTTGTTTTTTTCCATTTCATGCAGGTGTATTGGGCTGATGTATCCATGACAAGTGGTAGGTGGGTATTTTAAGAAAGCTTGTGTCATCATCTTCAGGTAACAGGAATGTATGAGAGTTGGGTGCCAAAACTTGTGGCCGCCCTGTACAAGAGAGAACCAGACTCCAACGTCATTGTGGTGGACTGGCTGTCACGGGCTCAGCAGCATTACCCAGTGTCCGCGGGCTACACCAAACTTGTGGGACAGGACGTGGCCCGGTTTATCAACTGGATGGAGGTAAGACTGGGAGAAGTAGACTTAAGTGTCCAAAACAGTGTCTTTGACTGGAGCCAGACAAAATGGCTGTTTTTTCTTCCTTTTCTCTTAGATGTAAAGATTTTCTGGGGGCATTTCAAATCTTCAGAATGAGCATGGGCATTATTTTATATCCAAAAGCAACATTTTGATAAGAATAGACTATAAGTCCAATAAATAGTCCTGCCCTGCTCTATCATTTGATATTTTCATAGTGAATAGATCCAACAGACAAAAGCTTGTGATTTTCGGACAGAGGAAAGATGGCAGGTTCAGCCAAATCCTTCCCCACCAGTTGGCTGGCCCATGGACATCTTATCCTCGCCTTGACATACCAATCTCTTTCATGAAAATACTAACAGTACTTATTCTTTAGTGTGAAATAGGATGAATCTTTTTGTTGAACATTGGGAGAGTGATGGAATTGAGCTAGGAAGATGTTGGAAGGGAAGGTGCATAGGATAGAAGGGAACTGAGGTCTGGAGTTCTGACTTAGCTGCAAGAGACCCACTTTTTCAGACGATCCCCTGAAAAGTACCTCTGAAAAGTATCTTGGGGTTGGAAAGAAGCTAATACTCTAACCGAGGCAAATTATTTTAACCAGGTAATTGGAAGTAAAAAATAGGCTGTATTTATTAGACTGACCATAAACGATAAAAGTTCTTTTCTTATCTTTTTTGCTGACCAGGCAAATGAACATGGGCAAACGGGATCACCTCCCTGGGGCTCAGGCTTCTCACCTGTTAAAGGAGGGGTTGGACCATGTGTCTCTGATCCCTTCCACTGTAATGTTTCCTGAGTCTGTCATTGCTTGGCTAACCTTCAGTGATAAAGTGATACAGGTATCTAGAGTAAGGAATAATGGGAAAATATATACCCATATACTATATGTACAAACATATACACATATACATATATATATGCATGCATATATGCATATACACATATACATATATACATATATATATGCTTGTACATATAGTATATGGTTATATATGCAAAGACATATACAAACATATGCATATATTATATACATAATAATACTATTTCAGATGCATGGAAAAACTGTCATTTCAATCTGTTATTAAAGGAAAAGAAAATCTATACTGGATTTGTTTATGGAACAGTGAAATAAAAGAAAAAGAGAAAATTTTAACAATAGAGAATATTTTCTCTCTCTTACCTGTAACACAAAATTAAAATAAGTAGAATTAGTTTTCAGTATTTCCTATATTTCGAAAACAATATTTATATTCATTTTGTTTCTTTTAGTTTTGTTTTTTGGCAGAATTATAAGAACCTTTGTTTTCTTTTTCTCTTCCAAAGGAGGAGTTTAACTACCCTCTGGACAACGTCCATCTCTTGGGATACAGCCTCGGAGCCCATGCTGCTGGCATTGCAGGAAGTCTGACCAATAAGAAAGTCAACAGAATTACTGGTAAGAAAGAAGTTTCATTGGTCTTATAAGAGTTGAGAAGACTGTCATTCTGAGAGAGAATCAGAACGAATTTTGTTAAATACCCATGTGTGTGGTGTTCTTCCAGGAGACATGCCCAGCACTTGATTACCTCATTGTAGGGCTCTTTATTAGGGATAAGAAAAATTACAGATGCTCTGACGGGCTTACTATCCACTGGCAACAGCACAGAAATAAAGCAGAATTACACACAATGCCTGCAGATTTCTCTGGGAAGCCTGTTTCCCTCCACTCTCAGCTCTGTGTTTTCGTAGTGTAATGCACATCAGTACGAGGAAAAAAGAAAAAGGACCAATTCCAGAGGACACTTAGAAAGAAGACAGGCATCTAGGCAAAGGTGTTGCTTACACACAGAGAGAAAGAACCCACCGCTGTTTATACATCTTCTCAACGTATTCAAAATAATCTACAAAAGGAAATCCAGCCATCTCGAGTGAAAATTGCTGTATAAGGCTAAGAGACTCAAATTCATTGTAGAAGGAGCCAAGCCTCCTTTTATGTCTAAGTAAAGATCCAGTGACTACAGAATAGGTGATGATAAGAATCTAAATAGCTGCCAGTGCATTCAAATGATGATCAGTGACATACAAATATCACACGAATGGAAATTTACAAATTTGTGGACCTGTTTTTTCCCTTTTAAGGCCTTGATCCAGCTGGACCTAACTTTGAGTATGCAGAGGCCCCAAGTCGCCTTTCTCCTGATGATGCAGATTTTGTAGACGTCTTACACACATTCACCAGAGGGTCCCCTGGCCGAAGCATTGGAATCCAGAAACCAGTTGGGCATGTTGACATTTACCCGAATGGAGGTACTTTTCAGCCAGGATGTAACATTGGAGAAGCTATTCGCGTGATTGCAGAGAGAGGCCTTGGAGGTAAATATTATTTAGAAGTGAATTAAATGTGACTCTTATCCTTAACCCTTATTGACCCAAAGTCCTACCCAGTAGCTCCAAAGTATGTAGTTTTCATATACACATTTGGCCAAATTATGTTTCTGAAGAATTCTGCAATGTTCAGCAAGACCACCTTATAGCCAGGCAAACAGACATTTTATCTTTTATTTACTATATTGTAGACTACACTGAGCAGTGCACTTAGAGTAGCAAGAGAAAAAGGTGAGATTTAGACAGGAAAACTCCACTGACCTCAATAATGGCATCATGAAATGCTATCTGGCCACATGTTGTCACACCTTGAATGCAGTTGCAAAGCCAATGGAAGGATTGTAGATGTTATTGGAATGGAAGGAGAGGTTAATTAGTATAAATCTTCCAAAATTTTCAGAACATAATGTTGGCTTAATGTTTTACTTTAATAATGTTAGCTTGTGTTAAATTTATGATTTTTTCTTTTTTCTTTTTTTTTTTTTTTTGAGACAGAGTCTTGTTCTATTGCCCAAGTTGGGGTGCAGTGACACAATCAGAGTTCAGTGTGGCCTTGAACTTCTAGGCTCAAGCGATCCTCCTGCCATAGACTCTCAAGTATCTGGAACACACCCCCATACCTGGCTAATGTTTTTGTTTTTTGTAAAAACAGGGGACTTGCAATATTGCCCAGGCTGGTCTCAAACTCCTGGCCTCAAGTGATCCTCCTGCCTCCAGCCTCCCAAAGTTCTGGGATTACAGCTGTGAGCCGCCATGTCCAGCTTATGATTTATTTTTAAGGGCCCTTTGCATACTTTATGGACATTGGGACCTACGTAGGATATTCTCATTATTTTTGTGCACGTTATAGAACTTACAGCATAATGTTACTATTTTCAATTGTCCTAAAAACATACAAGGAAGTCATTCTTATGGCATTGCTGATTATTTCTATGGTTCATTTGATGTAAAAGAGTGTCAGTAGGGGCAGAATCCTCAATTATACATAATATCAATGATAAAATACAATTCATTTAACGATTACCCTCTTAAGATGTGGTTTCTAGAAATACAAAAAAAAAAAAATTACGATTGGGCCATAACCCTACTGTAAGTTGAGAAGCATGTGTATATATATATGATGGTTTGACTTAAAACTTTTGGACATTATGATGGGTTTTGGGGGAATTAAGTGCATTTCAACTTACAGTATTTTTGACTTAGGAAAAATATATTGTAAGGCAAGGGGCGTGTATATGTTTCTAGAAGCATCTAGAAGTGTTAGACACTTTCAATATAAGAGAATGATGTGACAAACAAGGAAATCAACCTCCACCTTGGAGGCTTATTACAGCTTCATAAACATACACATAAATATAAGAAGTACGAAAGTCGAAAATTCCCTGTGAACTTGCAACTTTCTCTGTCTTGGAGGTGCGTGGGCCGCTACCACCAAGAATATTTCCTGAAATAGCGCCTACGATCATAAATGCACAGGACTATATCCTTGGGTCATTTTATTCTAACGCCACATCTAACCTATTTTAGACACGCCAAATGAAACACACATTGTGGATTTCTGCTGAGATACAATCTTTGTGTCTCTTTTTTACCCAGATGTGGACCAGCTAGTGAAGTGCTCCCACGAGCGCTCCATTCATCTCTTCATCGACTCCTTGTTGAATGAAGAAAATCCAAGTAAGGCCTATAGGTGCAGTTCCAAGGAAGCCTTTGAGAAAGGGCTCTGCTTGAGTTGTAGAAAGAACCGCTGCAACAATCTGGGCTATGAGATCAATAAAGTCAGAGCCAAAAGAAGCAGCAAGATGTACCTGAAGACTCGTTCTCAGATGCCCTACAAAGGTAGGCTGGAGACTGTTGTAAATAAGGAAATCAAGGAGTCCTATTTTATCATGCTCACTGCATCGCACGTACTGATTCTGTCCATTGGAACAGAGATGATGACTGATATTACTAAACCGGAGCCCTCACTGGTGTTTCTGTTGATAGGGAGTTACATTGATCCATTTGCCTGAGGCTCCTAATTCCCATTGCCAGCAAGGCCCCAGTGCCCAGCCTGGGATTTGCAGCCTTGCTCGCTGCCCTCCCCTGTACATGTGGCCATTAGCATGGGCCAGGCTATCAGCACAGAGCTCAGAGCTCATTTGGAACCATCCACCTGGGGTCAACAAACTATAACCCTTATGCCAAATCCAGCCTACTTTCTGCTTTTGTAAATAGTTTTTTTAAACTTTTAAGTCCAGGGGTACATATGCAGGTTTGCTAAATAGGTAAACTTGTGACAGGGGAGTTTGTTGTCCAGATTATTCCATCACCCAGGTATTAAGCCTAGTACCCATTAGTTATTTTTCCTGAAGCTCTCCCTCCTCCCACCCTCTGGGAGGCCCCAGTGTCTGTTGTTCCCCTCTATGTGCTCATGCAAAGTTTTATTAGGACACGGTCACACACATTCATTACCATATTGGCAAAGGCTGGTTTCATGCCACCATAACAGAGTTGATAGCCCACAGAGCCTAAAATATTTACTCCCTGGCCCTTTACAGAAAGTTCACGACTTACATAAAGGCAAGGACCATCTGTCTTATTTATTTATTTAATTTGAGATGAAGTCTAGCATTCTCCTAGGCTGGAGTAGAGGGGCACGATCTTGGCTCACCACAACCACCTCTGCCTTCCGGGTTCAAAGGATTCCCCTGCTTCAGCCTCTGGAGTAGCTGGGGTTACAGGCATGCACCACCATGCCCGGCTAATTTTTGTATTTTTGGTAGAGAGGGGGGTTTCACCATGTTGACCAGGCTGGTCTCGAACCGCTGACCTCAGGTGATCTGCCCTCCTTGGCTTCATTTGTCTTTTTAAATGCAACTATTCCTGGAAGGCAAGAGTATCTCACACCTTCTAAGATACTGCCATTTTGCCAGGAGTTTGTTTCACAATTGAATTTCAAGCTTGGCCTCTTGTTTAGAGCCAGACCTAAAGGAATGGTGGGAAAATGGGAGAGGAGGTCATTGGATAAATCTGGTGAGAGGGACCAACTTCAGGAAGGGTGGCTTTTGTGGAATTCAGGTGGAAACCTGAGGGAAAGGACGATATTAAAGAACAGTGGCCCCAGGTAAAACATATGGCATCCGTGTGTAAGGTGATTCCTAGAATCTATAGAGGTGTCTTTTGTGGTATAGAGGTTGGGGCACCTGTGCTTCAAGGAAACCTTAACTCTTCAGAATCAGGCAATGTGTATGAGGTAAAGAGGGGACCACGGGACCATAATCTTGAAGACAGACAGGCTTCACTCATCCCTGCTGCCTGCACCAGTGGGTTCAAGTCTCTGCCAGTGTCTCCTGGGGGCACCTCACCACTCCCAGCTTCTTCAGTTCTGGCCTGTCCTGCTGCCTGCAAGGGATTTGATTAATTCTCAATTCAATGTCTCTTCATCTTTTAGTAGCTGTGGGGTTTTGTTGTTGTTCTTCTGTTTTTGCTTAGTATCTGGCTACTTTTTAATTATAAAAAGAGACATATCTAAACAAAATAGAGATTGTTATCAGAAGTTCACAACAATAAAATTTACTGAAATTTTTTTCACCTGGATGAGAGTCTAATGCAGCATAAAAATATGGTCTTCTATATTCTATTCTAAACCATCAATCTTAAGAGATCTGTGTCTCAGCTTAAGAGAAAGTACATTTAATAGACAGTAACACAAATAAAAGAAAAAATCTGACCAAGGATAGTGGGATATAGAAGAAAAAACACTCCAAGAGTTCCTTTTTTTTTTTTTCCTTTTTTTTTTTTGAGACGGAGTCTTGCTCTATTACCCAGGCTGGAGTGCAGTGGCACAATCTCGGCTCACTGCAACCTCTGCCTCCCGGTTCAGGCGATTCTCCTGCCTCAGCCTCCCGAGTAGCTGGGATGACAGGAACCCGTCACCACGCCCGACTAATTTTTGTATTTTTCTTAGCAGAAATGGGGTTTCACCATGTTGACCAAGCTAGTCTCAAACTCCTGACCTCAGGTGATTCACCCACCTCGGCCTCCCAAAGTGCTGGGATTACAGGCATGAGCCACCGTGCCTGGCCTCCAAGAACTCTTTTTTCCCCCATCATTGAGATTGTATTTTAGTCCTGCTGCCTTTCCTTTTAACCTCTCCCCAGGCCCATTTGCTCAGGGTTTTTGGTAGAGACCAGAGGAGGGGCAGGGAAGAGATATAGAAGTTCAAGTACCTGCTTCCAGAGGCTGTCCCTAGTATAGAATACTTTAGGAGCTGGCTTTACAAGGCAGTCCTTGTGGCCTCGCTGATGGCTCATGAAATAAGTTCTTAAAAAAATTTGTGTTTATTTCCATAGGTTATTGGGGAACAGGTGGCATTTGCTTACATGAGTGAGTTCTTTAGTGATGATTTGTGAGATTTTGGTGTGCCCATCACAGAATGGAAAAACTAATGAAATAAGTTCTATGGTGTGCCTAGTAGACACCTACTCTGCACTAGATGGTGGGGGAATTAAAAGGGTGGGCATGGTCCTCTGACCAGAAGCCTGCTTACAGCCAGGGTGGAAGGACAGACCTACTCATGAAACAAACACAGTGACATATAGTGACACAGAAGCAAATGCCGAATATGCTTGCTCCAGATGCTAAGGGACAAGACGGCCAAGGATGGTGGAGTTCATGGAGAAAGCATCATGAGTGTTTTATTTGGCCTGCTGATTTGATCTCTCTAGCACTCCATCAAAGATGGCTACTTCCTAGTGCTGCTTGGCAATTCAGACACATTTGGGTTTTTCCTATGCATATAACCATACTTCTCTGAAAGGGAGTAGAATTCAAGGTCTGCATTTTCTAAATATGAACATTATGCATGATGAAGTCTTTCCAAGCAACACCAGTGGTTCCATGTGTGTGAACTTTCGGTTTGAGTGCTAGTGAGATACTTTCTGTGGTTCTAAATTGCCTGATTGTGTGAGGTTGTGATATTTTCATAAAGATTGATCTGTATGTTCCAATTTCCTCCCCGACAGTCTTCCATTACCAAGTAAAGATTCATTTTTCTGGGACTGAGAGTGAAACCCATACCAACCAGGCCTTTGAGATTTCTCTGTATGGCACCGTGGCTGAGAGTGAGAACATCCCATTCACCCTGTGAGTAGCACACGGGGGCAGTCATCATGGCACTGCTCCCTCCCCTGCCATAACCCTCGGTCTGAGCAGCAGAGGCAGAGCGGGATGCCTAGAAAACAAGTCTCTAGTTTAAAAAATCAGAATTTCAAAATTGAGGTCTTTCCTCTATTTTATATTGAGAAAAAAAATGCTTTAAATTGGTCATTTTATTTTCACTTACTATATTTTTTTATTCATCATCTTGTATCTGCTTATTTCTTTTATAAAGCTGCTGTTAAACAATACAATCAAATTATCTCAAAAGGTTTGACATTAAAGAAAATGAGCAATAGTAACAGGAAACCACTCTATAGATATATATGTAATATGTATAGAAAATATAAGTAGTAACAAGTCCATAACAAAGTGTTAGCTCCTCTTTTTTTTTTTTTTTTGTTTTTTTTGTTTTTCTTTTTTTTGGAGATGGAGTCTTGCTCTGTCACCCAGGTTGGAGTGCAGTGGTGCGATCTCAGCTCACTGCAACCTCTGCCTCCCGAGTTCAAGCAATTCTTCTGCCTCAGCCTCCTGAGTAGCTGGGACTACAGGTGCCCCCACCATGCCCAGCTACTTTTTGTATTTTTAGTAGAGACAGGGTTTCACCATGTTGGCCAAGCTGGTCTCGAATTCCTGATCTCAGGTGATCCACCCACCTTGGCCTCCCAAAGTGCTGGGATTACAGGTGTGAGCCACTGTTCCCAGCCTACCCCTTACTATTAATCAAAGAAATATAAAATTAAGGCAACTTGATATTCTTTTACAATTACTAGAAGAACAAATCTTTAAAATAGCCAGTGCAGACAAGGTGGTGAAGCAGAACATGTGAACCTACTGCACATTGTTCACAGCTAGAACCCTCTAGGTGCAGAAGGCAGTATGTTAATAACTTTCCACAGCTACGAGATGTTATTACATAGAAGGAAGTGATTTTTTTTCTAATATTTATCCTAAAGAAATAGTCAACAAACATTTTTAAAAACATCAATTACAGCGGTACATATACTAGCATAAATTAGAAATCCAGTATCCAACATTGAGTCAGTAGTTAAATGAACTGTGGTGTATCAAGTCAATAAAAATGATCTAGCCTATAAAAACTATAATTCTGGGAAACCAGGAAAACATGGTAAAAAATGGAATATAAAATATAAAGAGAATAAAGAATAGAGAATTTTATGTGTGCTATGATTGTAACTAAATAATGTTCAAGTATCAATACAAATTGAAAAGGAATACACGAAAATGAATATTATATTTCTGAATGATTGACTTCAGGATTTTCTTTTAGAATTGTATTAAATAGTTCATGTCATTAGGATAAATGCTGGAATACACCAAAGGGATGTGGATATAATTTAAAATATACTAAATGCCATCGGCCATCATTTTGGGTATTTTCTTGGGCATTTTTTGCATTTTAAAAATATCCCCTAAACAATAGAGCTATTTATATTTGGAGAGGAGAAAAAAAAGTTGGGGGGGGGGGGTGGACAGGGAGAGCTGATCTCTATAACTAACCAAATGTATTACTTTTTTGTTTAGGCCTGAAGTTTCCACAAATAAGACATACTCCTTCCTAATTTACACAGAGGTAGACATTGGAGAACTACTTATGTTGAAGCTCAAATGGAAGAGCGATTCATACTTCAGCTGGTCAGACTGGTGGAGCAGTCCCGGCTTTGCCATTCAGAAGATCAGAGTAAAAGCCGGAGAGACTCAGAAAAAGTAATTAAATGTATTTTTCTTCATTCACTTGAGACCCCCACCTGATGTCATGACCTAGGGGTTGTATTTCAGGGGCCTTCAAGATTCAGGGAGAGCTTTGGGAAACCTTGTATTTATTACTATATGATGTAGATTTTCTTTAGGAGTATTATTTTATTATTATTTTATTTTTTGGGGAAATGACAGTATTTTTGTATTTCATGTAAGGAAAACATAAGCCCTGAATCGCTCACAGTTATTCAGTGAGTGCTGGGATTAGAAGTCAAGAATCTAAGCTTCTCATTTGGCACTGTTTCTTGTGAGCACAAAATACCTGGGGAACAAACCTCCGAGATGTTACCTGGATAATCAAAGATTCAAACCAACCTCTTCAAGGGGGATGAGATTCCAAGATAATGTCAACCTGTCTATGCAGCCTCACCCATGGGTACCCATAAAATGAATTACATAGAGAACGCTATAGTAGTCATTTGCTTGTATCACCAAAAAGAAAAAGAAAAAAGATCTTGGGGATGGGATAGAAATGTTATAAAGAACCTTTTTTTCACTAGCAAGGTCCAGTTGAAGGCAGATGCGCTAATTCCTTAATGCAGATGCTAAGAGATGGAAGAGTTGATCTTTTATCATCTCTTGGTGAAAGCCCAGTGATATAAGGCTGCTCTAGGCTGTCTGCATGCCTGTCTATCTAAATTAACCAGCTTGTTTGCTGAACACTGGGTTAGGCTCTCAAATTACCCTCTGATTCTGATGTGGCCTGAGTGTGACAGTTAATTATTGGGAATATCAAAACAATTACCCAGCACGATCACGTAGTATTTAAACAGTCCTGACAGAACTGTACCTTTGTGAACAGGGCTTTTGATTATTCTACATGGCATAGTCACATCCATTCTCTTCCACAGGGTGATCTTCTGTTCTAGGGAGAAAGTGTCTCACTTGCAAAAAGGAAAGGCACCTGCGGTATTTGTGAAATGCCATGACAAGTCTCTGAATAAGAAGTCAGGCTGGTGAGCATTCTGGGCTAAAGCTGTCCGGGCATCCTGAGCTTGTACCCTAAAGGAGGCAGCTTCATGCATTCCTCTTCACCCTATCACCAGCAGCTTGTCCTGACTCATGTGATCAAAGCCTTCAGTCTTTCTTAGTCCTTCTGCATACGTATCAGATGGGTCTGTTGCTTTTTGCAATACTTCCTCTTTCTTCTTTCCGTTGTTTCTCCCAGCCCTGACCTTCATCCCAGGCACACATTTTAGGTTTTATTTTACTCCTTGAACTACCCCTGAATCTTCACTTCTGCGTTTTTCTCTACTGCGTCTCTGCTGTCTTTGCAAATCCCATCTGCAGAGCATGTAACGCAAGTTTAGTAGTTGCCGTTCTGGCTGTGGGTGCAGTTCTTCCCGGGATGTATTCAGGGAAATGAAAAGGTTTCATTGCATCACCTGTAGCCACATAGTTCTTGATTCTGCAAGCGCCAGCGCACTCCAGGACAGCCAGCCAACAGGACTAGCCCAAGCAACCATCTCAAAACCCTCGAAGTTACCAACTGAAGAGAATGAGAGTTATAGGAAACTGTTCTCTTTTCAATCTCCAGACAACTCTCTGCCTCTTTCCTACCTGACCTTTAGGGCTAATCCATGTGGCAGCTGTTAGCTGAATCTTTCCAGAGTGTCAGTACTAAGAGGAGACTAAGCATGTGACCTTCACCACTCCTGTTCTGAATTCCTGGAATATGCCATTTTCATCCCTCCACACATCCCCTGCCAGATAGCAAGTGCTAATGGGTTACAGGAACAAAGGGGAGAAATATTAGATCATGTCATACAAGCCAGTGACACAAGAAATGATGGGAAAGGCTGGACACAGCGTCATCTGGAAATAGGAAAAGCAATTGCTTTTGGTTTGTTCTCTTTTCCTAGTTTGCATTTAGAGACAAAAGTATAGAATAAGAATTGCCTTCATGCCTGTAATTCCAGCACTTTGGGAGGCTGAGGCGGGCAGATCACCTGAGGTCAGGAGTTCGAGACCAGCCTGGCCAACATGGCGAAACCCTGTCTCTACTAAAAATATAAAAATTAGCTGGATGTGGTGGCACATGCCTATAATCCCAGCTACTCGGGAGGCTGAGGTGGGAGAATTGCTTGAACCCAGGAGGCGGAGGTTGCAGTGAGACGAGATCACGCCATTGTACTCCAGCCTGGGCAACAGAGCAAGACTCTGTCTCAAAAAAAAATTGCCTATTAGGAAAAGTATATTAAAGACCCTATATATTAACATCTTTAATTTTTTTAAATTCTACTTTATAATAGATTTTATGCATGTTTACTATAAATAGATCAGGAAAAATGAGCAAAAAGAAAATAAAATCACTGTGACCATATCACTCAGAGACAACCCCAATTAACATTTTGATTTATATTTTTTCAGACTTTATACATACACAATATTTATAAGTTTTTCATCTTTTATAAAAATGGAATTATGGTGTATAAACTCTGAACGACTAGATGAGACCATCTGGATCAAAAGCATTAATGTAAGAGCATCAAGATAAACTCGAAATGGAGAATAGTTAGTGGTATTGACCCAGCCAAAATAACGCAATTCTTATCTAACTGGAGACTTTTCTTCTAAGAGGTTATTACTTTGTTTTTCCTCATCACAAATCTGAGGCAATATCATACTTTCTTCAATTCTTAGAAAGAGACTTTTAGATGAAGTTTTTTGTTTGTTTTCTTAAGATGGAGCTGCGCTCTTGTTGCCTAGGCTGGAGTGTAGTGGCTCGATCTCGGCTCACTGCAACGTCCGCCTCCTGGGTTCAAGAGATTCTCCTGCCTCAGCCTCCCAAGTAGCTGGGATTACAGGTGTCCACAAACACACCTGGCTAATTTTGTATTTTTAGTAGAGATGGGGTTTCACCATGTTGGTCAGGCTGGTCTTGAACTCCTGACCTCAGGTGATCCGCCTGCCTCAGGCACCCAAAGTGCTGGGATTATAGGCATGAGTCACCACACCCAGCTCTAGATGAAGTTTTATACATGCATTTGTGTTACACATAAATAGCACGCATATTCTCCCAGAACATCTACAACTTTAAATCTATATGTGAATGTAAAAATAAAACCTCATTAAATTAGTAAATAACTCTGCTTGCAAAGCACGTCCAGTCATATTATTTCTATAAATTACAAGACTTCATCTGAGAAAGCCGAATGATGCATTCCTTGTCCGATTATAGGATTACTGAAAGAACAGTTATTTAGGCAGAGAATGTTCAGATGCATTTTATTTTTATTTATTTATTTTTGAGACAGAGTCTCATTCTGTTGCCCAGGCTAGAATGCAGTAGCATGATCTTGGTTCACTGCAACTCTGCATCCCGGGTTCAAGCAATTCTTGTGCCTCAGCCTCCCAAGTAGCTGGGATTACAGGCGCCCGCTACCATGCCCGGCTAATTTTTCTGTTTGTAGTAGAGACGCAGTTTCACCATATTGGCCAGGCTGGTCATCGAACTCCTGACCTCAGGTGATCTGTCTGCCTCGGCCTCCCAATGTGCTGGGATTACAGGCATGAGCCACGGCGCCCAGCCACATGCATTCTAAAAAATGCACCTGAACTTTATCTAGGAAGTAATTATAAATTAGACTAATAATCTTCAATGGTTCCTTTCTTCTGTGATTAAAATCAATCAAATCAAAGATTCTCTTTCTCACACCTTCTGCTAACTCGTCAGAAACTTCATATCACAAGAAATGAAATGGAATGGGCTTTTCGTTTTATACATTTTAGAATAAGAAATCCTCTAAATTTAGAAGTCATTTGGCCCAGTCCTCCAAAAATGATGCACCTTATTTGGACGGGGCTAAATAGTTGCTCCAGTGTCTTTCATTCTTATGAATCTGCCATTCTCTGATCCATTATACACATCCCGCGCCCCCCCTCAATCCATTATACACATCCCGCCCCCCACCCCCCACGGGTTTATTCTCACAACCTTTGTTCTGAAATTCCAGTTGAAGGCTTTTTCCATCCTAAAACCAGTGGGGTATGAGCAGGGTTTGTAAAACAATCAGCAGATAATAAATTGCCCTTTTCCTGTGCTTTTTCTCAGAAACTGGGCGGCTCTACAGAAGAAAGAACAGCACATGAATTCTGTGAAGAATGAAGTGAAGGAAGTAACTTTTACAAAGCATACCCAGTGTTTGGCGTGTTTCAAAAGCGGATTTTCCTGAATATTAATCCCAGCTCTATCCTTGTTAGTTATTTTAGGAGACAGTCTCAAGCATTAAAAGGTGGCTAATTCAATTTGTGGGGTATAGTGGCCAAACAGCACATCCTCCAACGTTAAAAGACAGTGGATCATGAAAAGCACTGTTTTGTCCTTTGAGAAAGAAATAATTGTTTGGGCTCATAGTAAAATAAGGCTCCTTCATGTGGCGTATTGGGCCATCGCCTATAATTGGTTAGAACCTCCTATTTTAATTGAAATTCTAGATCTTTCAGGCTAAGACTTTCTCAAAGTTTACTCCAAGTCTCCAAGAATACAGAAAATGCTTTTCCGTGGCATGAATCAGACTCAGCTACCTAGCAGTATGCATGATGTTTTAGAATGATTCCCTCTTGCTGTTGGAATGTAGTCCAGAAGTCCACCAGCAATGTGTGACTTGGAGAGGCACAAAGACAGGGGCTGATAAACACAGAGCTTTTAAACAGTCCCTACCATTGGCTTGCATCATGACAAAGGTACAAATTCAAGCAGATGTAAAATCCAGATCAATTAATTCTTAATAGGCTTTATCATGTATAGGTTAATCCCTCTCTACCCCTTCTTTTTTCTTTGTCTCAAGATCATATTATAATAATGTTCTCTAGATAGGGGTTGAAAACGAGCCTGTAATCCTCAGCTGACACATAATTTGAACGGTGCAGAAAAAAAAATACCATAATTTTATTATTAGATTCTCCAAATGATTTTCATCAATGTAAAATCATTCAATATCTGACAGTTACTATTCAGTTTTAGGCTTACCTCAGTCATGCTTCAGTTGTACTTCCAGTACGTCTCTTTTGTTCCTAGCGTTGACATGAAAAGATACGTTTGAGTTCAAATTTTGCATTGTGTGAGCTTCTACAGATTTTAGAGAAGGACTGTTTTTACTAAGTAAAAGGGTGGAGAAGTTCCTGGGGTAGATTCCTGAGCAGTGCTACTAAACCATCGCGTGCAAGGAGCCACATGGAGCACCATGAGGGTTGTTATTTGTTGTTTTTAACAACTAATCAAGAGTGAGTGAACAATTATTTATAAACTAGATCTCCTATTTTTCAGAATGCTCTTCTATGTAAAAATATGAAATGATAAAGATGTCAAATATCTCAGAGGCTATCGCTGGGAACCGGACTGTGAAAATGTGTGATATGTGAACACATATTAGAAAGCTCTGCATGTGTGCTGTCCTTCAGCATAATTTGGAAGGAAAAACAGTCGATCAAGGGATGTATTGGAACATGTTGGAGTAGAAATTGTTCCTGATGTGCCAGAACTTTGACCCTTTCTCTGAGAGAGACGACCGTGCCTATAAATAGTAGGACCAATGTTGTGATTAACATCATCAGGCTTGGAATGAATTCTCTCTAAAAATAAAATGATGTACGATTTGTTGTTGGCATCCCCTTTATTACTAATTGATTAAATGTCTGGATTTGGGTTGTGACCCAGGGTGCATTAACTTAAAAGATTCACTAAAGCAGCACATAGCACCGGGAACTCTGGCTCTGAAAAACTTTGCTATTTATATCAAGGATGCTTTGGCTTTACATTTTATTTATTAGCTGTAAATACATGTGTGGATGTGTAAATGGAGCTTGTACATATTGGAAAGGTCCTTGTGGCGATCTGCATTTATAAACGTGTGGTGCTAACTTTGTACGTGTCTTTATCAGTGATGCTCTCACAGAGCCAACTTACTCTTATGAAATGGGCTTTAACAAAACAAGGAAGAAACGTACTTAACTGTGTGAAGAAATGGAATCAGCTTTTAATAAAATTGACAACATTTTATTACCACACTAAGTCATTATTTTGTATCATTTTTAAAGTCAATTTATTCTTAGGTCAGATTCACTCAGCATATTTTGACTAAGTAACCATTGTACTTAGTAAACCAAAGAGCTTCTGAGAATTATAGTGCACATTTTACATATTTTTAACATTTATATTTGTATAAAGCTATAGAAAGCCTTACATGTCCTTTAAACTGACTATAGAAGAAAATGATACAGAATTTTGCCTGCATAAAATACACGGGACTATTCTTGCCTACAATATGCTTTCTCACAAGCAAAATGTTAGACTAACATAAAGTGTCTTTGGTCATTTTATAGTATACATTATCTCTATTTCTGAGGCCTCATCGTTAGCTGTAACGTAAGTAGCATTTGTGCAATAAAATGAACTATTTGGGATGGGAGGGTACATTTTTTAGAACTTTGCTTTGGGTTGCCTTGATAATTAAAATAATAGCATATAGTCCATTTATGCAGCTAAGTAGGGATTACTTCTTAGTACAGTCAGGAAGAATTTAGTCCAGAAAACAATTACTTCAATGGCCACTGACCCAAACTTCCAGGCTAGAGGGCAATGGTGTGATCATGGCTCACTGTAACCTCCACCCCCCAGGCTCCAGTGATTCTCCTGCCTCGGCCTCCCAAGTAGATGGTACTATAAGCACATGCCACTGCACTCAGCTAATTTTTGTATTTTTTGTAGAGATGGGGTTTCACCATGTTGCCCAGGCTGGTCTTGAATTCCTGGCCTCAAGTGATCCGCCCTCCTCGGCCTCCCAAAGTGCTGCAATTAGAGGCATGAGCCACCGTGCCCAGCCTTGACCCAAACTTTTATTGTCAGTTAGGTATTGGATCTTCCGGAGTTTGGGTCTCCCCTGACAGGAGGGGGCTCCCCAGTTTACACTTGGCCACTGCCCATCAATGTCTGTTGATCAATAAGATAGACAATTGCAGGTGTCGCTGAGGATGTGAAGTGTGAACCTGTGTAAGTGGCTGATGGGAATGTACAACGGCACAGCCACTCTGGAGAACAATTCGGTAGTATTTCCAAAATTAAGCACAGAGTTTAACCCATATGGCCTAGCAATTCCACTCCTAGTTATATACCCAAGAGAAATGAAAACAGATCCACAAAGATTTGCACACAAAGGTTCACAGCAGCATTAATCAGATTAGTCCCAAAGTGGACAACCCAAATGTCCATGAACTTGTGAAAGAGATAAGGAAAATGTGGCAAATTCATACAATGAAATATTATTCGGAAGTAAAAAGAACAAGCGGCAGATATATGATACAACATGATGAACCTTGAAAACCTTTTGCTATATGAAAGAAACCAGATGGAAAATGGAACCATGGGCTTAGGGGAAGAGAACAGGACAACAGTGTAAAAGTTGCAAAGAGGAACAAAAAGGCTACCTGCCTTGTTCCCAGGCCAAGTAACACAGGAGGAAAGAAAATACCCACATTTGAGAGGGCTAAAGAGGTATTCTCAAGATGAAGTAGGAGGTGGGACTCAACTCTGGAGGTGGGCCTCATACACTGTACCAAATTGAGAACTAGCTAAAACAGGCATGGGGTGAAAGCAACTTTTCATAAGACATGCCCACCATTGTCCCATCCTCCTCCCTTAAGCCCTTGTCTTGCTCATGTCAACAAGTTTATTGCCATCTCTTCTTCCTAGTTACAGACATCTGTGGAGCTCTGAGTTTTTTACCTGATCATTATTTTAGAACCTGGTTCACTCTCTCTCCCTTCTACACTAGTTCTGTCATTATTCTTACTGATTTCATTATCTCTGAGGGGACAGATTTTATTTTTCAATGGCAGCCACAACACTACCTCCCATTCTGCATGTTCTCCTGCAATGTTACCTTGACATCCCTATTAAGAGTTGGAATCTAGTCACCCCACTTTGCTAGTCTCCCCACTCCTTTGAACTTGTGTGGGCCCTAAGATTGCTTCTACTAGTAGAATATAACTAAAAAGACCCTGTGCCAGTGTGGGGTGCAGCCCTTAACTGGCTTGGCATTTTATGCTTTTGGCTCCTTGGGGCACTCACTCTTGGGAAACTTCCTTTTGGAACTCAGCATTCATGATGTGGGAAGGCGAAGCTTCATAAAAAGAGCATATGTTGGTTCTCTCAGCTCCCAACAAACAACCAGTCTCGACTGTCAGTCACGTGAGTGAGGCATCTTGGACCTCCAGCCAGTTGAGTGTCCAGAAGACTGTAGCTTGAGCTGGCATCTGGATGCAACAACATGAGAGACGCCCTGCCCAGCCAAGCCCAGCCAACTCACAGTACTATGAGAGATATTAATAACTTGTTGTTTTCACTAAGTTTTGAGGAGTTTGTTTTGCAACAATAGATAATTAAAACATCTGGATGATGCATCCAATATTCTGGCTTCTCACTGCCTTTACCTCCTCCTCTCCCATGGCCTTGTCTTCTAAATCGACCTTTACATAGAAACATTCTGTCATGTGCTATACTATATCATGCCATTACCAATAACTCATAAACTCAATTTCAACTTCTCCCTTCTTTGGCTACCATGCTCTCTTTCTACTTTAATCAGTCTAGTGCTCTCAGTCCAACAACTCCTCAACTGCCCCGGGACCTCCAATACATTGATCTATCCATCCCTCATTTCCTTTCTTAGCCTCATTTGATCCTTACTCAGCTTAGATTTCAAGGCCCAAGGTTATTATTATTCCAATGCCAAAACTCTAAAGAACTGTGCTTCTCTCACCCTCACCTGAGCTCTACAGGGCAAAACATAAACCTGAATAAATCCAGATCACCACCTACTCCATAACTGCATCAGAACAGCAGAATGTGAGGTAACACACCCATGCACACACAGCCCTGCTGCCCCTCACATTACCGCCTCACTCCATGGATCCCTTACAGCCGTCCAGCAGTCCTCCTACATTTCCCTAGTTCAAACAGGCCTCACTCTCCCAGAGGATGATTTAATCTCACACGTCCAATAATTTCTCACCTGTCTCCACACTCAGCTGATCGCCTTATTTACTGAGAATACAGGGGCAACCAAAACGCTCTATGTGCTTCATTCTTAAATCTATCCATTTCCCTGCTCCACTCTGCTTTCCCTTCTAATATAAAAGGCATTTTCCCTCTTCCTATCTCTGACCAATTCATGCACAAACAGATCTTGCAGGAGAAGGAAGTCCTTTTCTCCTACTCAAAGACATTGCTCTGGAGTTGTTCCTGTCCTCTCTTGCTTCTCAGTTTTCACCTCCCTACTGGATCATTCTAACAGCAAACAAAAATGCATATTTTCCACTTAAAAACAAATTAAAACTTGCTTGAACCCACTTCCACCTCCACCTTTCCTTTTTTTTTTTTTTTTGAGACAGAGTCTTTACTCTGTTGCCCAGGCTGGAGTGCAGTAACACGATCTCAGCACACTGCAACCTCCACCTCCCCGATTCAAGCAATTCTCCTGCCTCAGCCTCCTGAGTAGCTGGGATTGCAGGCACGTGCCACCACATCCAGCGAATTTTTTTTCGTATTTTTAGTAGAGATGGGGTTTTGCCAGGTTGGCCAGGCCGGTCTCGAACTCCTGACCTCAAGTGATCCGTCCATCTCGGCCTCCCAAAGTGCTAGGATTATAGGTATGAGCCACCGCACCTAGCCTCATGTTCTTCTTTATAACAATTGCTTAATCTTTACTAATGGTTTCTACTTCCCCTCACAATCCTCGAACAAAGTCTGACCAAGCCACTTTCTTTTTTTTTTTTTTTTTTTTTTTTATTT